>NC_041220.1:124937291-125016397 GCF_002837175.3 Physeter macrocephalus
CGCGGGCCTCCCTCTGTTGCGGCCTCTCCCGTTGCGGAGCAGAGGCTCCGGACGCGCAGGCTCAGCGGCCATGGCTCACGGGCCCAGCCGCTTCGCGGCACGTGGGATCCTCCCGGACCGGGGCGCGAACCCGTGTCCCCTGCATCGGCAGGCGGACGCGCAACCACTGTGCCACCAGGGAAGCCCCAAGTCTGGTGATTTTTAAATGTTCTATTTAACTGCTCTATCACTGAGTTAAGGTATTAATATTCTAGCAAATTATAGAACCTGAGGAGAGGGTTATAGGATCCCCCAAATTTATAACCTGTCAGTCAGAAGTATAGGTGGCCCCTGTGACTGGAATTCAAAGTGAGGCCAGTCTTGTGGGACTGAGCCCTTAACCTGTGGGGTCTAACTCCAGGTAGCTAGTGTCAGAATTGAATTGAATTGTTGGACACACAGTTGGTGTTGGAGAATTGGTTGTGGAAAATGTCACTCATTTGGTGTCAGAAAAAAGATGTTACAATGGGCATAAGTGATGCTTATATAAACCCAAGCAGCATTATACACAGAAAGAATATTGCCTTGTAAATTCAGATCAGTAAAGTTATGGAAAGTCTCACATGTATTCATGTGTGTCTCTGAAGCTCTAAAAAATAATTGCAGAAGAATCAAGGTCCTCTATCCTTTGATCCCATATGGGGTGAGATGAATATCAGATACATAATTTTACTATGTGATTTTAATTCACTCACCAACAAATATTTATTGAAGTTTAGTATGGTCCAAGAACTGTCCTCAATGCTTCTTATATTTCTTATTGTAAGAAACAAGTCAGTGACACATTTGGGGATATGATATAGACTTGTACCTAATTTTACATGACTGCTTCTAAGTATAGAGAAAATTATTGACAACTGAAATATTTTTAAGGTGAAACATTTTCTATACATAAGCTAAGTTGGTTGTTTCAAATGCATTTGTAGGATGACTGAATGCTTACTATGTGTCAGAAGCTCTATATGTATTATCTTATTTAATCCTCACGACTATTATTATTCCCATCAGGAAGATGAGAAAATGATGATTTTTAGAGAGATTAAGTAATTTACCTAAAAAGTGCGATTTGAACTCAGGCAGTCTGACTCAAGAAACCACACTTTCAACCACAAGACTGTTTTTAAATGGTGTCACTGATATAGTGGATGCTCTTTACTTGTCAGTAAATAAGAACTTCTATCAGCTTTGCTCAAAAGGATAGGTAGGAGTTTCCTTGAGCCATTGATGAGAAGAGGTCTCATCATCCTCTAATAAATTATTCCATACGATGAAGAAAAGAAAGATTACCACTATATAGAGGTGAAATAAATCCTTGTACTCTGGAACATTTCTAATAATCTTAAATTGAACCAGGTTTGGTAATCATATCTTTGATAATAAAAGTGCATGTGTTTCTTTACGGGATTATTTCTCAATAAATTGCCTGGACTTCTAGATTCCTGTTACATTTTAGCAGTTGCCTAATCCAAATTCCTCCACACATCCTCCAAAATGCTTACAGATCAACAAGAAGGGCAAATAAAATCCACAATAGGCATCTGTAGCATAAATAAGTGTCTTAGCCTGCTCAAACTTCCATAAAAAAATACTGCAGACTGGGTGGCTTCAACAACAGAAATTTATTTCTCACAGTTCTGGAGGCTGGGAAGTTCAAGATCAAGATGCCAGCAAAGTAGGTTTTATTCTGAGGCCTCTTCTCTTGGCTTGCGGATGGTGCCATCTTGCTGTGTTCTCTCATGATCTCTTCTTTTTTTGCGTGTGTGTGTGTGTGTGTGTGTGTGTGTGTGTGTGTAGAGAGAGAGCTCAAGGCAGCTCTCTGATGTCTCTTCCCATAAGGACACGAATCCTATTGCACCAGGACCCCACCCTTATGACCTCATTTAACCTTAATTATCCCCTAAAGGCCCTATCTCCAAATACTGTCATATTGGTTTAGGGATTCAACATATGAATTTGGGGAACACAATTCAGTCCATAGCAATAAGAGACAGAGAGTACTACAAATTTCAATCTCAAATCAACAAAGTTAGATTTGGGAACCATGCCAGAACAGGGTCTGGTGAAGAATGAGTTGAAAAGAGGAGCAAACCCACTGTGGTCTACAGGTGACAAACATCAAAAAAATCTCCCTGAGAAAAAAATGTCCCCATTATTTCAAAAACAGGTACATGACAGAATCAAGTTATTTATATTGCCTCTCCTATATAATCTGTATCTCAGAATAGTCATATAATTTTGGGGAAATTTTTTATAGAATTATTCTACATAATAAAGAAGAAATGGTAGAATGCTCTATTGCTATTTTATAATCATAAAAATAAATGAATGGATCTAAACAATTATCAGAGGCTGATAGTAATCCAAAAAAGAGATGAGCAAACATTATTTTCTGGTAGAAGTATACAACGTCACCTATAAAGTAGTCTTGCCAAATGGATAAATAAAATCTGATTCTGACCAAGCCTTTAGATCTAAGGAGCAATTTATAGTAAATACAGTGGACAGAGGAACATCTAATATATGATCAACGTGATTGCTGTTGGCAAACTCTATAAATTACCCAGTTTCTTCAAGAGACAACAGCAGCGAAACGAAACAAAACAGCAACAACAAAACTGCAAGAAAAAACAGAAGAGGAAGCTATAGACCAAAAGATAATTAGCTAGAATTATCAAATGTTTGATCCTAGTTCAATAAACTGTAAATAGAAACAAGTCAATTGGGAAAAATCTTAACACTGGATATTTTGTGATGTTAAGGAATTGTTAAATATGTTAGCTGTAGTCATGATATTGTGGGTATGTTTTTTAAAAGAAATACTTATCTTTCAGAAATACTGAAATATCCACAGATGAAATGACATCTTCGATTTTTTCAAAATAATTCAAAGTTGGGGGTAGGTGTGGATATAGATGAAATAAGATGGCCCATATATTGAATATTATAAAAACTGCTGTGATGATTAAGGGCTTCACCATAACATTCTCTCTGCTTTTGTATATGTTTGAAAATATTCATAATATATTTTCAAAAGGAATATATCAGAATTTTGAAAAAAAAAAGGAGGTGAAAGTCCCCTTCTGAATGAGAAAACACTCAGAATGTGTCTGAGAACTGGCTTCTGGGGACCCAAAGATCAAAAGGCCGCCATCAAGAACTGTGAAGAGGATGAGACTTTCTCCCTTCAGGCTAACAATTTAGTCCATCCGTGTTTCATGGATACTGACAGAAGAGATGAGACTTATATATCAGAGACAAAGGACCTTATTGCTCACAGAAATAGCAGTAGCCAGGTATCGGCATTTTTGATAAGCTGGGCTAGTTCCTCAAGCCTAGTTCTCGTAGCGAGGTGCAAAGGTAACCAGGTAGCACTTGTGACCAAGTTTATTGCATTACAGAGGAGGAGCCCTGATCTTAGTAAAATGAATATTTTATACTGGACAGTAAATATGACTGCCCCTGCTATGAAGGGGGACACTATATCCCAAAACCGTAAGCAATTGTGCCCTTCAGTCCAGAGAAGACATTACTTTTGTCTTCTAAGAATTTTTTAAAATAAATGTCTTGGGAAGGTAACCCAGAACAAAGGCACTCAGTGTCTCTGCTTGTAAGACATGCATGAACATGAGAGACACATGGAGAATTGTCCCCTGACAGTGGCGGACTTGGGTGGGCACCACTGTGAAGGAGAGTATGAGACTTGGAAGGAGGAAGCATCCTGTGGAGTCTGGTGGTGAAGGGATGTAAGAAAGCAGGCTGTGGAATTGAACCCTATAAAAACAAAATCAGAAGATACATCAACCTTGAACACACCAACCACCAAAGAAAAAGCATTTATCTTTACCAGCAGAGGAGGGTCCTCTTGAACTAGAAAACCTAGTAAGACATTCTCACCAAGTTTACACTGAGACATCTATTATTTCCAGTCTAGGAAACTGATTATAAAATGGACAGTTGACAACCACTAAAAACTACAAGAAGAAAAACAGAAAGTGAGAATCAACAGATTTTAGCTGATCAAAATATTCTCTAAAAAACCAAACATGAAGCACAGGAAAACTGTAATAAAACTGTAATAAAAGATGCACAGGAAAACTGTAATAAAACTCCAACAAGCTTTAAACATCTCTAAATAAGCATTTTTAGATATAAAAGAGGACCTTACATCATAAATTCAAGAAAACCCAGGACAGAAGTGAGCGAAAGCACAATTTAAGATGAGATATGACCAAATTCAGGAAAGAAAAATTGAAAAAAAGATAAAAATCATCTCATGGGTGAAGGCCAAATTACAAAGTATCCAAGGAAGGAGAGATTTAGTTAAGAGTCTCATAAGAGATTCTGAGTAGAGGAACAAAAATAAAATGAAGAAATAAATAGGATCAGAAAGGAAGTGCTTGATATAGAACAGAAAAAAAAATCCAATACACATTTGATTTTTCTGAATAAGAAAAATAAAACAATGAAATAGAACGACCATTAAAACTATAATCAAAGTAAAAAATGAAATCTTAATTTTATTGTTGAAAGTGCCCCCCCCACCCCCATATACCTTCGAAATTACAAGACAGAGTCTAGTAAAACTATTTAGTTTTTAAGAATCCGTCCTCTGGGGGGTAAAAAATACCAAGAAACTTACAAAGTTTCTTGACTGAAACATAAGAAGCAAGACAAAAATGACACAGCATTTAAAAAAAAATTTTAGGAAAGTATGAGTAAAGAATCGTGTATCCAGTTCAGCTGTTTTACATGTATTAAAACTAAAGGAAACTTTGGCAAAAAGACTGCTGATGAGTATTAAAATAGTAGATCTAAGAATATACCCAAGACTAAAACAAAAGGGAGAACAAGCATGAAAAAGCATTATCTAAATATGGGTTCTGACAAAATAAAAGTAATTTAAAAAGTTTTAGGAGAAGGGAAAACATAAAAATTAGAATAAGTTCATAGCTGCATAAATTATAGATAGGTGTCAAAGAGTATCACTTAAATCTAACAAACCAGATAGGAGAAGCCTAAGTAAGGGGGAAAAAAAGATCAAGGGAAGTTTGAGTTATTAGCATAGAGTTAGGCAACTACTAGAAGAAAAATATAAGCTTTTCTAAATGCAAAAATAAGTACTAAAAATAAGCAAAGAAGACAGATCAAGTATACAAAGAAACATAGTAAATCTAACATTAATATTTACATCAAATAATAAGACAGAATTGAGAACAAACATGCCGATCATATCAACAAATGTATGGGCTTAACTAGGCTATTTAATGAACACGATTTTGAATGTGGCTTACAAAGCAAAACCCATATCTATGCTGAGTAGAAAAGACACTCCAAAACCAAGTGATCCTGAGAGGCTCAAAGTAAGGGATTGGGCTAGCAGACAAATGAAAACAACAGTAAGAGTGCCGGGGTTGAGATCAGCAAGGTAGAATTTGGGTGCAAAGCATTAAATGAGACAAATTAATACTCTCTGAAGTTAACTGGATGTGAATATACCTGATGATATACCAAGTCTCTGGCCATTGAATTGAAAATGTCAGAAAACATTAAGCCTCAGATAGTGTGGAAGCAACAAGTTTCACTCATAAAATAATTCTCAAGATTGACCTTGCCTTACTCTGTTTCAGTAATAGGCAGATGTCCATAAGGTATATAGCACATATGAATTTAACTTTTTTTTCTTAAAGCCCTGTTAAAATACCAAGAAATGAATTCTTTAAGCCATCATTAATCCACAAGAACACAGAACTGGGAGAGGAGACAACTTAGACGAATTTCTTTCAATCAACTTTTGGAAAAAGAAAAGCAGAAGTCGTAACAATTACTGGAGCAGAGGAACTTAAAACCCATGTCTTCAGAGAGAGAAGCGGTGGAGAAGTGAGGCCAGTTTGCCCCGTAGAATCTCTGAGAGGCTGGGCACTTGAAAGGACTGAAGAAAAAGTTGAAACAAGGGAAGGGATTCACTCTTTGCTTTTGGAGCATTTGAATCCCTGAGGTCTCCTCTCACGTGAACCTGGGCAGCCAGACAACTATCTTCTTCTTTTTTTTTTTAATATGTTTATTGGAGTATAACTGCTTTACAATGTCGTGTTAGTTTCTGCTGTACAACAAAGTGAATCAGCTGTATGTACCACTCTCTCACTTCATCCCAGCTTACCCTTCCCCCTCCCCGTGTCCTCAAGTCCATTCTCTCTGTCTGCATCTTTATTCCCAGGCAGCTGTCTTAATACCCCAGGCATGGCCAGAGGCTGATTCTTTTGGGAAGATGAAACCCAAAGCCTCTGGATTCAGAGACAGGAGGCACAGAAGAGGTCTGGGGTGGGGTTGAGAGGTTGCCTGGAAATCTACATAGTAAACTGTAGTAGTCTGAGATCTCGTCCCTCACTTTTGCTCTAAATAGTACAGCCGTTCATATATCTCAAGACTACAGATTGAAAAGACCCTCACTAGAAAAACTGAACAGCCAGAAAAGACCAACGATTAGAAATTCTGAGGTGGTAAAGAAGGTTCTAGGAAAGACTGCACTGTTGGCCAAAGAGTAAAATCCAGACTGGAGAGAAGGACAGAGAGCTCAAGAAGTGAGGATGTTCGAAAAAAAGTAACTCACGGGGTTGACCGTAGAGGAAATAGTATGGGTAGGTTGTCTCACTTGGTGAGAAGGACTTCTAGAAAGCTGACCAACTGAAGTGGCAGAGCAACTTTAACTCCAGTAAGGGATAGTATTCTTAGGAAAGACATTTTGACCAGAGTGAAGTACTTGGCTCAACAGTGAGTAATATTTGGAGCAATAATAACAATGTAGAAAAATTACTCTATTTCTAGAGGGAAGGTAAACTGGGGTTATTCTGCTTGAGAGCATTGTTAAGTACATATCAAAAGTTTTAAATTTTTCTGTACTTTCACTCAACACTCCACTTTTAGGAATTTACCCTAAGAAAACAAAAGTGAATGTGCATAAAGATTTAAATACAAGTATATCTGTTGCAGCGTTGTTCCTAATAGTAAAAGATTGAATGCAACCTATATGCCTCAAACAGGGAATCAGTTAAATCAATATTGATACGGCTATATAACTGGATATGATAGAGATGAATATTTACTTGGGAAAATATTTATAATATACCTACTTAAAAATTTTCAAAAGCAACCTTTTCTCTATAGTCCCGTTTTTAAAGAAAAAGATAAAAAGAGGTAGAGAGAGATCTGAAAAATTCTATCAGTAGGTATTTTGGGTGTTAGGACTAAACCTGAGTTTTCTTTTTCTCTCTTTTCATCTGTATTTGCAAACACTAAAGGCTTCTACATAAATATAGCAACTGTTAGAGTTGCCACACACAGAAAGAACTGACTTATAACTCATGTTTTACTGTTAATTAGAAAATAGAAACTATTTTCAAAAAAGAAAGAGACGGGGAGAATAAGATGGCATGGTGGCTGGTTCCTTTGTAATGGTCAGAAAAATGTTCTGTTTAGCAGAGGGGCAGAGCAAACTTATCAGCTAAATTAGTCTCCACTTACTCATTCAACAAACATTTCAGAGACTTTACCATGTGCTACGCACTGTGATCAGCTCTTTTCCTATAAAGAGCACCTAACCTTTCGGCAGGTAAGACACAGAAGCAACTGGAAATAACCAAGAATCACATATTGAAGTTCACTTTTCTGTGTAGCTTGTAATCTACTCTAAATTTAGATATAAATGTGAAAAGACTGTCCAAGCTGTGTAAGATATTAAATACATGTAAATCTGATTTTGAACAATAGCACCTCAAGAGTGTCATATTCAAGTGCTGATAATAACAACAGTATAGGGTGTGAAACTCATCTAAGTTTTGTTGCTAATATTTACATTTCCCTTCCTGTTTATATTCTAAAATAAATAAAGTGTGATATAGTATAGAGTAAAATAAAAACTTTTAAAAAGGCAAATCATCCAAATGATTGGAGTCTTAAAATAAATTTTATTTCACTTTTTAATGCGCTGGTATTTTCTGCAATAATTGAAAATACTGAGCTGGTAATATAAGGAGAATAAAGGAACTCACATGATTAGAACAATGAAAGTAATTGTATTTGGAAAGTACATGTCTCCAGCTTAGAAATACTTCCTAGATGTGAAACGGAAAAATGATTCCCTAGTGCAGGTGCCTTGGAAAGTGAGGTGATGTGTGGTTTAAGTAATTACAATCCTTCCTAACAAAGCAATATATTCAGAATATAAAGTGAGCACTATGTCAATATAAAAATTAGCAAATGATATAAATGACTAAAAGCAGGGAATAAAAATTGATTTCAAACAAATTCTGAACATAACCTCCCTACTTTCTAAAGTAAACCTATGTTCGAGCAGAGACATACATAGTATTCAAAGTAGAAGCCTACCAGCAATGAAAAAACCCAATTCACTGGGGGTATTAAACTTAAAATTTCGATTTATATGAAGGAATAAAAGAGAAAGATCCAAACCAAAACCAAATTGAATTTTCCAAACTCAAGTCCCTTCATTTTTCCTCATTATTTCCTCAGTGTTTTTTTTTTTTTTTTTACATGTTGGGGGTAGGAGTTTATTAATTAATTTATTTATTTTGGCTGCGTTGGGTCTTCGTTTCTGTGCGAGGGCTCTCTCTAGTTGCGGCAGGCGGGGGCCACTCTTCATCGCGGTGCGCGGGCCTCTCACTATCGCTGCCTCTCTTGTTGCGGAGCACAGGCTCCGGACGCGCAGGCTCAGTAGGTGTGGCTCACGGGCCTAGTTGCTCCGCGGCGTGTGGGATCCTCCCAGACCTGGGCTCGAACCCGTGTCCCCTGCATTAGCAGGCAGACTCTCAACCACTGCGCCACCAGGGAAGCCCCTCACTTAGTATTTTGACATAACTTCCTGTCAGAGCAGCATAAAGAGAGTTGTGAACTTGTTATTTCCAAATTGCCCTGAAAACTGGAATTTTGCTCATGCAATATCTTCCATCATGTTAATTGGCTTTGAACCACATCAAATTCAAGCCACGAAACTAAATGTACTGCCTTAGAAGGGTCTGTTTATTTAATTACCACGTTGGAGGACATGCCATTAGCTTAAACTCTGAAGCCTTCTGCAAAAAAAAAGGGCAACTCAAGAACTGCCACGCACAGAAAGAACAGACTTATAACTCCTTCAGCTGGCTGCATGTTGTCTGCAGCCTGCCTGGGGCCTAGTTAGACCTCCAAGTGAGCTCTGGGCCTTCCCAGTTAATGCCAAAGATGTTTCCATTGAGGTAAAAGCTGGCAGATCCAGTCTCCAGATACACAAATTTCATGCTGAAAGGTAGTGCCCGTTCTTCCGAGATTAACTGATAAGTAGCTCCTTTGGAGAATTCTAATTTGCTATTCTTTCCAACAGTATTCCCCCAAACACTTGCTAGCACATGGTAGTAACTTTACAAGTCATTGTCGCATTGAATCAAACAAAGAGTTTATGTGGGCATAAAGTATTAAAAACAGACAGACAGAAGATATACCACAGATACCTTCTTTGGCATTTTGTTTAAGCTGGGCCTTAGAAAATGGAAAGTCTATGTTCATCCCATGGGTGTTGTTTGTATGGAAAAAGCTTTTCTGAAATGTGCTTTATGGAGTCTCGCTGAAAACACAAGTTTTCTAAAAGCCCCCTGTCTTATATCTCTGTGAATGTATCCATCCAATAAAAGTTAATTTTATGTAATATATTACACATAAACACATGCTTCAGATGCTACTTTCTTATTTTGGAAAGAGAAGAGACTTAATTAGACTGTTGTCCAGAAACCCAATGTAACTTTGATGTTTATTAGTTTGAAGAACTATAATTTCTGAAAAACTGACAAATTTGTCCCATAAGTTTAAATATTGAAACTGTTTAAAGGATGACTAAGAATTAACAAAATTTATGAGAAAATATAGATGAGGATCTGTGATGTTCTGTGAGTAATTAAAAACACTTAGTACTTCAAAATTAATTCCTCTTTTATCTGACAAAACAATGTGAATGGATAGAAAATACATATGCCAGTCAGAAAAAGTAGATGATACCATTCACTTCTCTCTTCACCATGTGGAGAGCAACTGTATAAATGACCCTTTATTTTGCCCTCCCAGAATAGTTTAATTTAGGGTCAGGTAAGAAGTAGGTTAAAAATGAAGAGGCCAAAAGAATTGTAAAAATGCTTATGATATCATAAAAATGATCATTTTAGCTTTCACTTACCACACAGTCTTGCTCCAACCAAAGCATCTGCCTATCACCCCATAAACGTCCTACACTGTTCTGCCCTTTATGAGCAACAAATGAAGCTTTAAGGGAGGTTTCATAGCCAGCAGCTCTTTGGCTGCCAAGTACTGCATCTGGAGGGTAGTGTACTCTTCATGTAGGGGAAGACAAACCAAGAAACAAAAACCTGTTGTTTAATTTTCTTAACGTCCACCAGTGTTTTGCATCAAGACATTTAAACTCTTTGAATATGGGGAAAGACACAGGAGCTCCTTAAGGGCATCTGAAACCAGTGTATTGTTCGCAGAAAGCAATGAGTAACAGAGATTATATTTGACCACGTTCAATACGTAGGTTGAACAAGTGCTAGTGTGAGTGAGTTTAATGCCAGGTAAAGGAGGCACGTCATGGGAATTTAACATTCATTTTATTCTACTGTGATTACCTCTACTTGAGGCTATAATGAATCATAATAGTTTTCCTTGCTAGGTAATAATTATAATTTTCTGAACACATAATTTATTTTAAAAATTTCTTAAAATATATGTTAGGACATGGAAAAACTTCTGCTTTAGGAAAATTTAAATGAAG
This sequence comes from Physeter macrocephalus, assembly GCF_002837175.3. Classification (NCBI taxonomy): domain Eukaryota; kingdom Metazoa; phylum Chordata; class Mammalia; order Artiodactyla; family Physeteridae; genus Physeter; species Physeter macrocephalus. The sequence continues at coordinate 124,948,141 of NC_041220.1, forward strand.
AGCTGGTCTTGTAAGAGTACATCAAAGCAAGGATGACCCCAGGATCATGATATATTGAGTGGGGCTGCTTTTTAAACAATATGCTTCGAGATTTCGTTAACAGGAAATATAAAAACCATAAAATACTGTTTTTACTTTGATAGTTTCTCACTGGGATCAACGTTGTTTCCTCTGCCCCTTTACTTTAGAAAGAAGTTTGGTGTGACAACCATGATATCAGTGTATCACCTTCAAGAAGTGGCAAATTTTACCCTGCAGAACCTAAAATGGTTCAAGTAGAAAGGGGTCAGTTCAGGAGAGAAAGAGGGAAGGATGACCAGCACTCACTATTCAGTTCCTACTCTGTGGCCTCTCATCTCCCTGCTTTCTTCTCTCTTTCTCACCTCCCTTGAGGGGAGGGTATGGACTGCAGCATCTGCCTCACCCACCACCCTTCTTCTGGACTCCAAGTCATATACACCAAAAAGGTTAACCTGAAAACCATCTCCTGAGTATTTTAAATTACTGTCAAAGGATCTACCTGTCTCATTCTCTTAGAAATACAAAAGTTTTACTGCTGTAGAAAAAAATATGTTAACTACTAAATTCTGAGTAATTTTCATCATGGGTAAATGGAGAGAATCTGAACATTCATTTGGGTTGCTGAGGAGAGGGGGGCAATAGAATGGGACTCAGGAGCTGACAGAGTCCTTATAATTCTCCACCTGGAAGAAAGTGGTGTGTGTGGTGGGATGGGATGGGGAGGTAATCCCTACTTCTTTGCATTGTGGTTATACTGAAGGAAAAGCTAGGCTACACATAACTTCAGAACACAGAAACAATAGGTTTGTTTGCCTGTTTTTCTTCCTTCCTTCTTTCCTCCCTTCTTCTCTCTCCTTTCCTCTCTTTCATTCTTTTTTTTTTTTAAACTGGTAAAATTTGCCAGATATGGACCTATGCTACCAAAGGTCCATTTTTGGCAAATATGGTGTATCATCTTTCCTAGAAATCGTTCAACATCATATGTTGTCTTCTACGCTTCTATAATATCTATAGTATCTTAGAGGTTGTCAGTATAATCGGTTAATCCTCAAACTACTCCTGTGAGCTGAATTTCTATTTTGCTTACACATTTTATAATAATTTATATGAAATTGATCAATGCTTATTATAGGCCTACTGCTAAAGTGGGTTATACCGTTGTATGCTGAGTTCTTTCCCTTGAGGTAGATAAAATCTCATCAAGGAGACAAGAGTTATACATACAGCACAATTATAGAATAATAAACTGTGATGCATAATAAAATGCTAAATTTATACAATTAAAGGCTAGAATGCTTGTTATTGATACTGAATGTAACCGGTTGAGAGGAATGGGATAAAGCAGCAATTCTATATTTATTCAAGCTTCTAGTCGCCTCCCCCCCTTGCCAATTTCAGACACTGTGACCAGGTTAGCCTATCGTCAATCCTTGTTCAGAATTCTTATTGGCTTCCCTTGTGCACAGTCGTGATTCTCACAGTGGAAGTACCTATGGGCTTCTTTTAATGAAAAGTTTTTCGCAGACCAAGAACCCTGAGAATATGTCTCCAGATCCACAGGTTATGAGAACCCAAGTTTGAGCAACACCGACTTGAGAACCTGAGGGTAATTATTTCTTTAAATTATCTTTCACTTGAAAGAAGTTTTGTCTTTATACACAGAGAAACATTGGCGTGTACAATAAGTTCTCAACTATTTAGTCTCTCACTCAAGATGAGTTTTGTATTACATGCCAGATGTGGAAGTCAAACCGAAAAGCTCACTGGAACCAACACAAGTCCGCAACTTGCCTACACAACTTTTTTGTATACATTCTGCCTTCAGCCTGGAATACGCTTTCCTTTTTCTCTTTTTCCGTCTGTCCCTCTATTTTCTTTTTGCCAGAAATTAGGTCAAACAAATCCTTCTTCACGCATCTCTTTATGCTCACAACTAGGATTCTCACCTTCCTCTGATGTCTCAGGGCAGATTATCTGTGCCTCTTTTATGAGACGAAACATTCAACATTTATTATACTTAGGTGTGTGTGTGGCTTTTCACTTCTAAACTGCAAGCAGCTAGAGGAAAAGGACTGGATCTGATTCATCGTCTAGAAGCAGCTGCCCCAATATCTTGCACCAAAAAAAGGTGCCAAATAAGAAGTCAAAGAAATAACTACATGGGTCAAGGAATAGAGTGAAGCTTGAGAAAAGCCATAAATGGTCGATAGAATGTAGAAAGTGACTGAAGAAGGGATTTTTTTGTTAAGGGACTTAGTAAATTTCTCACCCTATACCTGAGCTGAGGATTTAAGAACTCAGGAGGGAAGATATAGCTACTCTTCACCCTGTTAATGAAAAAGAGTTGGGACTTCCCTGGTGGCGCAGTGGTTAAGAATCCGCCTGCCAATGTAGGGGACATGGGTTCAAGCCCTGGTCCAGGAAGATCCCACATGCCGCGGAGCAACTAAGCCAGTGCACCACAACTACTGAGACTGCACGCCTAGAGCGCATGCTCCACAACAAGAGAAGCCACCGCGATGAGAAACCTGTGCACTGCAAACAAGAGTAGACCCTGCTCGCCACAACTAGAGAAAGACCGCGCACAGCAACGAAGACCCAACACATCCAAAAAATAAATTAAAAAAAAAAAAGATATAGATTTGTTTCCTAGGCGAAAATGTGTGCTATTCAGGAGAAATTATCTGAAGATCCAGACTTGTCAAAGGAAATTTATCAAATACTTTAAAAAAAAATCAAATAACTTCCGTAACTTGCTATGATTCTTGCCCCTTGAAGAGTAGCGAAAATAATGTGTTCAAATAGTCCACACTGTTATCCACCATATCTTTCTTATCAACTCTTTGTGGTTGTATCCAGATAAGTTCTCGTCTACTCTTAATAGACTGAAAACCTTTGTCTGGAAACTGAAGTGCTCCTACTAGAATATTACTATTAGAGGCATGTATCCTCTAAATAATGTGTCTGTAATTACCTTTCAGAATCTTCTGACTGATTGGTGAACATGACTAATTTCTCTTCATGTTTCTCATTTTTGTTTAAGAGTCGTCCACATGGAAACTGAAAGGAAAAAATATAAAGGACATGAGACTTGGCCGTATCTCAAGGGAAGATAACTATGTCAGTCAATGGAGGAGAAACCACTTGTTAAATGCATTTTTCCCCAAAGCCATGTTTTTATTCTCATGTCTTGTTTTCAGCACTGACAGTTACAAGAAGACAGACCATGAACTTGCCTTCTGTCTAGTTTCAATCAAAGGTAAAATACTGGGTGTAAACATAAGGACCCGGTCTTCCAGTTAAGGAAGAATCTCACGACAGGGAGAAATTGTCCAGGAGCGAGTGAAGAAAGCTGGACATTCCAACGCACGCGTCGTAAACTGTTAATGCTGTCAGACTGACATGTTTGTAGTTCAATTAGCCACAGTCCAGGAATGAGTTTTCCAGGAGTGCTTAACGACCCAGTGACACCAAGAGCTTTCTTCTCAGAATCTCATTCATTCCAGCTTTTTCTCCAATAGAAGTTAGTGATTATTTCCATGATTTTCAGGATGACAAGGGAACTGGTCATGCGATCATTAGAAAAGGAGGAAATTTTAAAAGGTGCGTAAGGCAGAATTTTTTTCATTTCCCAATTTTTTTTCCTATTTAATATTAATTGCAACTTAAGCACCAAACTGGGGTCAAACATTACACAGACATCATAGTCCCTCATGGGGACTATAGTAGATTCTTGAGATTGAAGCATTTGGAGACCTGCGTGTGTTTTAAAAGCCGATTCCTGCAGGCACTTAACACATTTGAAATGCATCTGGAAACCACTAATTGCTGTGATCCCGTTAGAAAAGTTAGGCTGTTCAAGTGTGTGGGAAACATGAAGCCAGTTTGTTTGAGTTTTATGAGTTTCTATTTAATCGTAACAACAACAACAAAAGGTTTGTTTGGTAAATTGCTGCAAGAAGGATTTGTTTTAGCTATTGGCAGGCTGTCTTTACATAGTGTAGGAACGTGGCTTTTTTATTTTGCTTTTTTTCAGCTTGTGACAGCTGTTTAAAAGTCATCCATTATCACCATGGTAGCCAGTTGCTAGATGAAAGCAAATGCCTTTCGGGACTGTTGTAGGAACTAGACCACCAACTAGTACAACTATCTTTTAGCTATGTAAAATTGCAAAACTGCCCAGTTTCTTCATGTGGCACTCTGGAAATACCATACAATTCTGCAGATGCTTTGAAAAGGCATGCAAGTGAGTTGCCACCTGACAAAGCATGGCCTGCAATTAAGTGTGCACTCCGTAATTTCTGGAAGATGAGGCTTTTAAAACAATTCATTTATAAAATAAAATTGCAGTCAGGTTTAAAAAGTATCTTCAATGGTTTCATTATTCCTAAAATTACTTTTTAAAAAACGTTAATTTCCTAGCAGAGCTGAAATGACACGTGGAGTCCTGGAGTATTAGAGAATCGTAGAATTTGAGACCTTTGAGAATACTGAGAATTATGACATCATCACTTTACGAGAGAGGAAGCAGAAGCTCATAGAGGGCAAGTGATTTGACTAATTAATGCCTCATCTAGGATTAGATGTCAAGCCACTTGACCCCCTAGCCCATGACTTTCTATTGTTGTTCCACAATTGAACGTTATACAGGTGAAATTTCAAGTCTGAAATAAGATGAGACCTAACGTCGATGTTAAAATATTTAAAAAGTAATACACGAAATGTTTACATTATCAATGAAACCTCATAAAAACCTATTTCTTAGGCAAGGACATTGTATTATTTGAACTCTGATGGTAAAAAATCCCCGAAAACAGCATGTGGAGAGGGAAATTTCCAAACTTAAAATGTTATAGTTTATACCACAATGAAAAAATAAAAACAACAAACAAACAAACAAACCAAATGTTATAGTTTAAAATTCACAGATAATACCTCCGAGGCACTAGAAACAGATGAAATAGGTATTGTCTCAAAGGTGTACTTTACCGAACATTGTATTTCCTTCTAAAGAGCCTTTTCCTAGGCTGGAATTTTACACTTGTTATTCTTCTACCCAGGAAGTCGAAATATCAACTAATGAAATCAGAAAAGTCAATATCACAGGAATAATCATAATTTCCAATAGTTGATACATTTCCCCTGATGGGGGGTATTTTTCCATGAGAAGAGAAACAAAGAAGACAACCAGAAAAAGACACTGGGCAATTAAAGGGCTTCTCTTTCAAGTGGAATCAAACAAATCAAGCCAACCTTGAAGACACAGTGCCTTTCTCAATGTCAGTGCCTCACTTTTTTTTAGTCGTAGAGAAAATGAACCACTTTAGGAGTCTCATAAGACTTAGTAAACATGTGTGTGCCTCTCTGCACTTTATCTCTATTAACTGTAAGTCAGGGTGACATTAAACCATAAGATAAAGAATTCTACTGAAGTTCTTGCTCCTTTAATTTTTCACAGAATCAGCCTGGAAGGGAGGTAATGGACTTCCTGAAATTTAATTGGCTAGTGTGGAGACATGAAACAGGCAGGAGCCAAGCACCTGCTACACCGAACAGGAGACACTGTGGTCAGAACCCCCAATTCTATAGCAGCACATCGCAGCCTGCTGCAGCTTGATTGAGGTTCATTCATTTCTTGTAAAATGTGTCATTCAAGCATTTTTGCTTTGCTAAACATTTAAAATGTTTGAGGCAGATCCCCAATGGGACAACCAAGTCAGACATAGAACAGGGTGAAGTTTCATTAAAACGAATAGTATCTGAATATCAAATAGTAGAAAGATAAAGATAGGGTACCTGACCCCTCTTAACCTTTGCCCACTCAAGGTGAATTTCTCAGTTTATCCTGAAGTACTTGCAATATAAACTAGTCTAGTTTGTATTGCTGATTATGGTGTCTGCCTGCTCTACTCTTATTTCTATTAACTTCTAGGTAGAAGTCAACAGATCTTTCTCTCATGTCTGTGATACTGGTCTCTACCCTGCAGGGTCATCCGAGAAGCCATTACTTCTCCCAGGTATGTTCACTATGTGGTCCACCAGCCACTGAACCTTTGTACCCTATCATCCTTGATAAGAAGTGTGACCGTAATGTGACTGCTCCCTGCCAACAAAGCCAGTGTGAATTAAGTACTGACATCTCTCTTCTGAAATTACTTCTAGAATTCATGGCACATTCTTTTCAAAATTTTTGCAAAAGGCCTGAGTTATCAGGTTAAAGTTCAGGAAATAAGGTGAAGACAGTAAAGCTAAGTAATATCAGTGGTTTAAAAATATAGGGTGAAAAATAGAGCTGTCTTCCTTCCCTCGTTTGTAAACTTTTAAAATATGTTTTCTGGGCTTCCCTGGTGGCGCAGTGGTTGCGAGTCCGCCTGCCGATGCAGGGGACACGGGTTCGTGCCCCGGTCCGGGAGGATCCCACATGCCGCGGAGCGGCTGGGCCCGTGAGCCATGGCCGCTGAGCCTGCGCTCCGCAACGGGAGAGGCCACAACGGTGAGAGGACTGCGTACCGAAAAAATATATATATATATACATATATATATACGTTTTCGTTGTATGGATAGAAGCAGAGTAGCATAGCGATTAAGAACAGGCTCGGAAGCAAGATAGCGATTAAGAACCGGCTCGGAAGCAAGACTGCCCAAGTGTAGTCCCGGCTCCTCTAGTGACCCATTGAGAGATTACAGTCTTCCTGTGTCTGTTTCCTCTCTGGTAAGATGGGGATAATAATAGTACCTGTCTCATTAGGGCCGTAATGAGGCTTAAATATGTTGATATATGTAAAATTTATACAGTAGTGCTTGGCCTGTAGTTAGTGTGCTATACTTGCTTACGGGTGTCATTTTGACAGAGTCTGAGGAGGAAGGAGGTAAATAACTGATCATTTCATCACCTTGACTCATGGTGGGTAGGAGGAGCTCATACTGGGAGAGCTTGGTGTATGGGGGTTGGTGTAGATGATATCTTTTAAGGTTCCTTTTGACTCTAAAATTCTCTGCTTCTAAGATTCGAGGAAACAAAGAGGTGCTTGCTTTCAAAGAATTCACATCCTATTGAGAAAGTAGGATGCTAAGCCTTAGAGACTCAAATCCAGGTGTTTCTTATTTTCATATCTCCAGGATCCTACCTGGTACTTATCTCACAGTGAGGACCAAATATTTTAACAGTAGAATTAAGAAGGATACCTAACTGTATAAAAGGAGAGATGTGAAAATGAAAAATAACTGATACTGACAATTAAGAGTTTGAGGATTATAGGACCTAACTATGGCCAACATCAGTTGCTCTGATGTTTTTAATGGATTATTTACATTGTTTTATTTTTACCTTTTATATCAAGGAAATTTGACAACAAGAGGGCTTAAAATTTTACTTAAGTTGTTTTATACTTTTGTTTTCCTGGGGGAAGACTAGTATAAACCACATATAATTTCTGGGAACCAAAAGATTTACAATTAAAGACCACGGAAGTTAGAGTACCTAACTGGCTGACAGCATCCTCTCAGCTAAAAGCAAACACATTTCTTTGTTCCCATTGTTTGGTTACTTTCTTCTTCCTCTTCTTCTCCCCCACCAGTTCCTCCTCTTTTAAAGGAGTTTCATACTGCTCAAGAAGCAGCTGTTGCTTTCTGTTTAACTTAACCAAAAGATGTCCTGGATTCTTGGATGGATTTCAGTACATCAGTGAAGATCATAAACTCTTTGATTGTTTAAGCAGAAGTTTACACAATCCACAGTTCCAAAATAACCCAACTTTAGAGGATAAACTTACTTTTGGAAGTAAACCAAGTTTTATAAGCTTTTTGCCATTTGTGGTGACAAGTTTTTAATACACTTGGATTTTTAAAGTCAGGTTCAAGGACTAGGGTGTGAGCATTACCAGTCATGGTCAACTGTGCAGAAATGGTTTTTACAGACCTTGAAAATATCACATTAAAAATGGCCAAAGAATTCTTCTAAAATTGTATAACATTGTTATGTTGGTCAAGACTATGCTACAGCATTGGAATGTGTCAAAATACATGTGCAAAGGCATGAAAGTTTTACTTAAAACAGAAAGAAGGCTGTCGGCTGAGGCTGACTAGTGATTTTTGTCTATATAAAATGCTCTGCCCTCTGGGGCATACGATTTAGAACTCATAATACTTACCCAGAAAATCTGTTTCATTCCAGAGTCTACCTTAACTAAATTCAAAATCAAATGTTAACCAGGTCCAATACATTTAGGATGAAATGTCCTAGGTAAGTACTAAACCATTTTGAAAATTATTATCCTTATATCTAAATATATATGATAGATAATAAAGATTTATAATATGCTGAAAACATACATACTTATACCCTCAAACTTACATATATGAAATCACTTATATTGATTTTTAAAGAAATGATATATTGATATCTAATACACAAATGCTTTTTTATCATCCCATAAGAGACCTACAAGTAGTCAGTTGATCAAAAAATTACTTAAAACTGGGACTCATGAAGAATAACACATTACTCTCATAATAAGTTATTATAACTTAAAATACACAAGAGCACCTCAGTCGCCAAGCCCTCTTTTCCCAGCAGGGATCAACTGATGGTGTTCCACATAGGCTTTCTGGCCCACAGCAAATCCTCCATGAATTCTAGTTTTAGTTTTGTTTACAAGGGAATTAGACTTGTAAGACATTTACAAAGCTGTCTGAAAATAGAATGCTTTTCGATGTTTATATTTTTCCAGTCTTTTAAATTTGCCTCACCCACATCCAATTTAAATTTGGCAACTCACCTGTGTTGGATATTTCCAAGGTACTCACATTAGCTTGTACAGAACAATTCTTTTACCTTTTTTGTACTCATGAAACATCAGCTTATACAAATTTTATTTAAATTATGTAATTGCAAAAACATTAAAATTGTCACACATAGCTTGGGGGAAAAAATAAGACTGACCCCTGGTAAACGTACCACTTAACTTTTGGAGGCAGAAATAAGAGAATGTCCTTAGCTGCCAGTATTCGGCCTGCCTTGAGTGCCAGTTTACAGAGAGAATAGACAGAATGGTTAATGCATGCTGAGCTGGTTAAGTGGAGTTTGGAAAAAGAGCAGTGCTTTCAGTCAGGAGTGGGAAGGTGCCTGCAGGGTATCAGGAAGCTAAGATAAATTGGCCACATTAGGTGGTGGTAGGGCCTGTGGAGAACAAGTAAATGAATGTCCTGCCTCAAGGCTTTCAAATTCAATATTTTTTAAAAAAAGCAAAGTGAACAAACAAAAAGCAATGCTCTTAAAAAATATTTCTGTTGACTTTCAGCAACTATCAAGTCTGTTTTTCATAGCCGTTTGTAACTTCCAAAGCATGAGCTTATTTGTTGCCAATATGTAGATAATCATGCATAAGTTTTGAGATCCTTGCGATTTTTAGTAAGAAAGAAATATGAAAAAAAGCACTAGATTAGAAACTAGAAGATCTTTCGTTTTTATTAGTTTTTTCTGGTCCCAATTCCTAAATTAACTAGATGTAAAATTTTAAGCATTCTAATTATTTTCTCTAGATTTCAGCCCTCTTCGGCAGAATCAAGGACCGATTGGATTATCTCTAATGTCCCTTGAATTCTAAAATTCCATGATGATTATTGCCAACTATTTACTGCCAGCACTGGGGATGATGACCAGGGTCACTACTGGGTTAACCCTTACGGTGGGAAGGAGACACGGGTGCTATTGTTCTCTGTGCTTGGCTCTCCTTAAAGTAGAATTAAGTGACTTGTACAAAACTCAAGAACGAATTGGGGAGATAAAGGGCCAAACTTTTCTTTATGCTTAATGTTCTATTACATTGGCTGGTAAGAAATAACTTCAAGTATTGTATAGCTTCTTTCCAATGCTTGCAAACCACTGACAATACCATTCCTTTTTACCTGGACCACTAAAGTAGCATCCTAACTGGTCTGCCTCTTCCTGGTGTTGGCTCCCTTCAGTTGGCTCTCCACATGGTACACATAGTGTTCTTTTCAAAACACATATTTGATCTTGTCATCTCCCCTCTCTCCACCCCCCAAATAAACCACCTTCATAGTTTTCCATTACAGTGACGAAAGTCCTTATCATAACTAAAGGGCTCTGCTTGTCTCAAACCAGTCACTATTCGATATAGGAAGTGATGGTTCTTTGCTGTGTGGCAACTCTTCTGGTATTGACATCACCGGCCTCCAGTCATTATGATAACTGAAAATGCTCCCCTCTCTCCCCGACTGACCCACAAGCACCTTCCAACCACTTTTCTTATCACCCATTAGGCTTTTTGTCAGTTCCTTGAAGGTACCACGCTCCCTTCTGCTGTAAGCATTTTTTTAAAATTTATTTTAATTAATTAATTTATTTTTTTTGGCTGTGTTGGGTCTTCGTTTCTGTGCGAGGGCTCTCTCTAGTTGTGGCGAGCGGGGGCCACTCTTCATCGCGGTGCACGGGCCTCTCACGGTCGCGGCCTCTCTTGTTGCAGAGCACAGGCTCCAGACGTGCAGGCTCAGTAGCTGTGGCTCATGGGCCCAGTTGCTCTGCGGCATGTGGGATCTTCCCAGACCAGGGCTCGAACCCGTGTCCCCTGCATTGGCAGGCGGACTCTCAACCACTGCGCCACCAGGGAAGCCCTGCTGTAACCTTTGAAGCTGCTCCTCCTTAGACTGCTCTTCCCCTCAGAGTAAATCTTTCCTGACTTATCTTGTACAAATCCCTTTAATATCCATTCTTACAACTGTATGCATCTTCCCTTTGTAGCATTTATCATAATTGTAATTTCACTATTTTGGTGTGTGAGTATTTGCTTAAGGCTATTCTTCTCCACCAGACTGTAAATTCTGTGATTTTTACATCTTTTTTGCTCACAACTGAATCCCCGGTACCTGGTGCTGTGTCTGTAATATGCTAAATGCTCCACACATGTTGAATGAATGAATTGAAGGATATTAATTATGCCAGCAGTAAGTTGTACATGGAACTTAAACATTTTTAATACAAAATCTTGAATAAGGTTTCCTAATAATCCCTTAGTTTAGTCTAAATCACTCTTTAAACCTGTTTGTATGTTCAAGAAGTTTTATCCCCAGAGCTCCCTATCAAAATAATTTTATAGTCAAAAAAATTAAAAAAGAAAAAGGAATTCACTTAGCCTAGAAACAGGGTTAAATTCCACTGAAATATTTCAGATAATTTCTATGATAAATAAGGCAAATGCACAGGGTTTTTTAAGAATACGATAATGCCATTCAAAAAAAATAAGCATTTGTTCTAGGTTTTCATTCATTTATTTTCTCTGGCAAAAAAAAAAGATCCCTGTATCTAAACAGTTACTTAAGGCCCTTTGATTACAGTTGTGGAAGAAATTGGAGGAGAGGAAAATTACACATCATTCTCATTTACAGTAACGGCTCAAGGGAGATAGAGAATAGGAAAGAGATTTTTGGCTACACATTGTTTGGCTAAACCAAAAGAAAGAGATACCTAAAAGAAGAGCTGTGTTTTTTTTTTTTTTTCCATTTCATATTTCTGAGAAAGTTGCCCAATCAGGGGACTTTCATCATCTATTTCCTTCTAAGAAGTCTTTTTGTTTTATAGCAATAGAGTAAAATTCTTTACCACCACAGATACTCTATTGTTCAAGCACTTCAGGGCACCTGCACTACTTCTTTATGAAAAACTAACATTTGGGGACTGAAATTTGAAAAGTTCCTGAATCAGGAGTCAAGAGACCAAGATTCTGTTACCAGGGCTGTCACTAAACTTGCTCGTCCCTGGATAAGTTGCTTATCATCATCTCACAGATTTGAAGAGATTGGACATTATAATGGCTAAGAGCTTTTCCAACACTTAGGTGCTGTGAAATTGGTCATCCTAGAGTTATATATATATTGCAATATCTCTTGTGACACAATGTCTTAGAGGCTTCCTGAAATATGACCAATGGCCAATTCTTACCTCATAGAGAGGGTCTTGTTGTCCATAGCGTGGCCTTCCATTCTGCAGCAAGACAAGCATGTGCTTGCTCTGGGCCTTTATCCAGCTCTATCTGGGGAATTAGTCTCTTTCTGTGGATTTCTACTGAAGGACTCCCCTGAGGTCCCCCAATTTAGAAATTCACCTTTCTTAACATGCATATCACAAAGAATGATTGGATTAAGGAAGTGTCAAAAGATGTGAGTCCCAATCTATCTCTTATACTCAACAAGCTTTGTGACTTTTGGCAAATTAGTTAAACTCTCAGAGCCCCAATATCCTCATCTGTGAAGTAACAATAATACTTCCTATCTTCAAAGGGAAAAACATAAAGATTAAACAAGAGGTTGCATTTGAAAGCACTGCCAGTTTGCCTCCACTACAAGGAGATTTGCCCGGAGTTGTCTGGTGAATGGTAAGTTCTAAATAAATATTGTAGAATTTAAGTACTATTTAACATTCAAAACTCACTGGAAAACCTGTAGAGAAAGTGATTTTTATGGGACATGAATATTTTATGTATGTTATTATTTATGGATGTTGATTGTTTTGTTGATAGTCATGAAACTGGGAGATTAAGGAGGTGTTGTTTTATGGGAATATACTTCAGATGAGTGTATTCTGACCTGCACCAAATTTTTAGCAATAGAAGCCATGTCCGAGTCTGTGTACTTTCAAAATGATAATAATATGTTATTATTATTATTATTATAAGTACTTAACATTACTTACCATGTTATTATTATAGTAATATAAGATTATTATTATTAACATCAAGGAATTGTGATAAATCTAAATATCCGTGACTACATAGAAATTACCTTGGAATTTTAACGTCCAGGTGATTGTCACCAGATTAACAAACATATATATATATATATAAAGAACTATGCTATCTCAGTACAACTCAAATGAAAATAAATGACTGTTTAGTATAATAAAAATGAATAGTTAATGAGCTCAGCCCTGAGATTTTAATAAATGCTTTCTGTTGGTAAGGAAAAGTTGAGATGAGACCTGACTTCTGGACACTGGATTTCAGATACAGAATCCATCCTTTCGTTTTTACATGTGGAATTCAAGATGCTTTCAGACTAATTACATAGTCTCTGCTTTAGTCTTATCTAACGTTAATGTTTATGGTTTTATTTTTTGATATTTTTTTCTTATTTTTAAAAAAGCAACAGAATAATCTCTAATTAGAAATTTATCTTATTTTTTGACACACATTTAGGTAGGATTAAATTTGTCTACGTGAAACACTTTAAGGTTGAGAATCTTCCTATTCACTTTTTTCAACTGTAAATCAAATTTGATTGTTTCGGTACTGTTCCAATGTTTTATGTTCTTCTCTACAAGAAAAATTCAAAGAGGAAGCACATTTTCCCACTGTTCAGGCTGAACAGTTTTTTGCTTATTTTAATATCTACAGTAGTTTTGCCTTTTGTAGTTGAAAAAAATGTAAGCTTTCTCCCCAGGACACTTTTGAACAGCTTCTCCTAGTAGAGAGTTTGTGAAAAGTGATAACATATTCTTCAAAACTGAAGGAAAAAAAGGTGAATATGGCAGCCTACTGGAGAATGTACTGATATACCTTGTAAGCATGCAATCTGTCCTCTGGACATAATCTATCAATATTTATGCACATCAAAAGGAAACATTTCACCATCTTTGTAATTTAAGGTGTATTTTAAAACTGTGAAAGGAGTAATTTACTTTTTAATGTATTTTATGAATTACGCCACTTAATATATTTCTTCTCTCAGAATTTGTGTGTCAGATTAGCAAAAGTATAGAATAATTAACTTTGATTATTTACCATAATAATCTATTAACTGTGTACTAACTGCCCCACTGTGACTCTTTCTCTGTCATCCACAGTTTTTTACATTCTTAGATCAGTCAAGGGATCCATTTGTTGGGACTGTGCTTTGCAGCCACTAGAATAATTTTCACCCATATGTTGTTTTTATTTTAAAACCCTGGGGATATTTCATCTTGGCAGTGTTTTCAAATAAAATTGATTGTTTACTCATGCTCTGTGCAATCTCAGTAGAAAGACATTTTAAAAATTCTCTCATCTTTCTTAAAGACTTGAGGACATATGTGTGTAAAATATGTTTCTCTTATTTTAAATCCTTCTTCCTTCATGAAAACAATGTTTGAAATATCTAAACTGTCACAACTCCAAACAGATGGGAGAACTGTGCCTAACAGATTTTCCTCTGAGACCTCTTCATTATCTAATCTTAATGAGGAAGCGAAGTTTACAAATTGATAGCTAAAGCACTTAAGCATAAAACATTAGAGAGCAATTGTTGAAAGTTAACAGTTAAAACACGGCCTAAGGTTTTATTCTCTGCAGGAAGTATTCAGTTGACAAAGAACTTAGTAAGCATCTTCATTCCCTCCTCCTCCTACCCGCTCACTATCTAGGTAAAGATGCTTAACTCCAGTGGAAGAAGATGGTCAAGGAGTAAGAGACCTTGATTGATGAAACATATAGGATGGTGCCTGTCTCTTCTGTTGTTCCACAGGCCCCTCTAACACCTGTGTTTCAGGTTCCTTTAACAGGAGGGATTGAGTTTAATACTACATTTCCCATGTTTAAGAATGATTATTTCTTCCTCATTCATGCCTCATTTATCTCATTAAAACTGGGAAATTGTACAGTGACTGCAAATTTCAATGGAATAATTATACTGGAAGCCAATGATGTACTAATTAAAATGTAGACTTAGTGGAGAGAGAGGGAAGCCAGCGGAGAGGGAGACAGAGAGAGGGAGAGAGAGACAGAAAGACAGGAAAGAGACAGAGAGAGACAAAGATACAGAGTGAAAAGGAACGGAGAAAATGAGAGGACTTGTTTCCCGTTATTTTCTGGATTTTAAAAATATATTACAATTCTGATTTTAAAAAAATTAGCCTCAAAAAGTTGAGGAGAACATTTCTGAAAATTGTCTATGTTAACATTGACCCATTCTACAGATACTTGCTTGTCACCCATCATGTTAAGGCCTTGTGCTGTGGGAGCAGGTCCTTGGATGCTTTGCCATTTAAAAAAGGGTTTTCAGAGTTTCTGCAACAGGGCATTGCCTGAGATTCCCAAGAATAATGAAGCCCCGTAGTATTTCACAAAAGAAAATTTTGTGGCTAAGCCAGAAACTTACTGTTGCTAGATTAATGAAGAAAATCATCACTGAGCTCCGAGCCATCTCGTCTCCCTCTGTCCACTGCTGGCTTTTAAAATGAACCTTCCTTGGATGTCAATCTGATTGCTTACAGTAAATTGCACCTAGGGAAGTTTATTTTCCAATCTCCTTTGGAAGATTTGACAATTTAAATAAATCAACCCAGTGACTGTATATTTAGAAATACATTCTTTTAGAACTTTTTATGCTTCCCATCAACATGATTCTATAATAGCATGAAGAATACAATGAAGGCTGTCCACTACAGTGACACACATTGCCCGGATCCTTGCACGGCTCATTGCTTAATCAAGATTGTTGAACCCTGCAATATTGCCTAAGAGGACAATCATAGTA
This sequence comes from Physeter macrocephalus, assembly GCF_002837175.3. Taxonomy (NCBI): domain Eukaryota; kingdom Metazoa; phylum Chordata; class Mammalia; order Artiodactyla; family Physeteridae; genus Physeter; species Physeter macrocephalus. Next base: position 124,963,687 of record NC_041220.1, read on the forward strand.
AAATGATTCATATGAGTGCTTCGATTTGGTTATTATTTACAGAATTGTTAGAAGCAGTAAATAGGATAACATCACATAGTTAAATGTGTCATTTCAAAATCTCTTATCTGACATGGACAAAGGGGCTAACTGGTGAAAGCTATAAAAATTTTAAAGGAGAGCATCACACATTATTACATTTTATACATTCTGTCTCATTTCCCACCTGGAATACACAAAACCAGATCTTAATTGCTAATATTACCAAATCCAAAAACCAATCACACATGCCATTTTAATGTGAAAACTCTAGGCATTTTAAAAAGAAATTAAGTTACAGCAGACTCTGGTAAGTAAGCGAAATGAAAGTAAAGGCAGGAGGATATGTTACTCACCATGTTCTATACTGAAAGTTCCTCTCAGATCTAGGTAAGTGTACTACAAGGTCTAATAAAGACGTGGAGAGGTTGTCTTTATAACAGCCTTTGAATCAAACGGTAACTAAGTGGTTGAAGTAGAAACATATATTTTGAAAGGTTAATCCCCCCATGCACAGGGAAACCCCTTTTTTTTTAAGAAAGTCACTGTGCCACCAAGAGGCTACTAATATTCACCTCTTGGATACAAATACAACACAGATAAAAGATTCACAACTTATGTGAAAATACCACAGAGGATTCCCTCTTAGTCTCTATGCTGTAATGGAAACAAGAAAACAATATACCTCTTCAGGCACTTGGGGGTACTACAGGAAATCCACCTGCCTACTTAATGGAAAAGTTATATCAGCTTAATAGGGCCACAACACATAAACATAAATGTAGAATTAGTATAATTTACTGTAAAGACCACATAGGTCACACACTCATTTCTAGGAATGTTCCTCTGTTTCTTCCTATTTCTTTCCCTGAGAGAGCTAGCAGCCAGGTTAACATTTAAACACTCATTCTTTAAAGTAATTTAGAAATAAGCCCACTCTCTTTTTCAAAAGGAGTTGCTGAGTGTTTTCTTAGAGGGGAAATTGTATTTATGGCCTCTATATTGCTTCACTGGCATTATAGGGTAGGAATCATGTATATTTTTCTCATTATACGAGAAGGTAGTCCATAGAATTTTTAGCAGTGGCGAACCTCTCCAAAGTAATAAAAATAAGTTTTACAAGTTCAGAAATGAAATCATTGTGGATGAAGATTGGAGTTTGACTGTTTGGCACATTTCAGCTCTTATCACAACAGGCATTGTACTTCAGAAAAATAGACTGACACCATGAGAAGATCACACTTCTACAATTCCACTTCCACAAACACATTTTGGAAAGTCAGTGGATTCCAAAGAGAACTTCAACATTATCTTTTTATGACAAAAATGTTATAAATATCAATACTGAGTGGTGAAATCATGACTGTTTGTTATATTTTTTTCACTTTATTTCTGTATTTTCAAAAATTTTCCACAAGAAGAAAAGCCTATAATGCAATGTAGTTTGCACATACAATCAACCTAAAAAAAATCTAAACAGAAACTAGGAAGTAAACAATGTCTTTAATCTGAGTTTTTAAAGTAAACATATTTGACCTGGAAATACCAATACTGTTGCTTTAAAGTCTCCTAAAATCTTTTGAACATGTCTTCTAAAAGGTCTTTTGAGTTAACACAAAATGACATTTACCCTGTCAGTTTCTTTCCATGTGAGAAGAATAGTTACTTAATGTTTCACAAGGATATGCCATTTTAGTGTGATGTCAAAAGAGCAAGGGGACATTTATCAGCCAACGGCAATAAGGTGGAAAGTCAAGTCATTCTTATAGATTGGAAGCTTTAGCTCTAACTGATATTTTCCTTTTCTGAAATTTCTATAAAAATTACAGAGTGCTATACAAATGCACCACGTAATTGCTGCTATTAAAACTTTGAAGTGTTCTCAGAGTGTCTCAGGACCAATCTAGTAATGATCCCACAAATTAAAGTGTTGGACAGAGCATAGACATTTCTTTCAGAGTTTATTGACCATTAAGCAAGAAGATTATTTCCATTAAAAATTATGGGAAGGACGGGGGGATGGTCAGTGGAAAATGGAGCAAGACATCATTTTCATTTACCTCATGAAATGTTGGAGAAGGGAGAGTCTCTAAAACTCAAGGACAGATCTTCTTATCTCTACCGCCCATCATTCTGACTGTAAAAGGGAAGCTGGACTCTCTCTAGAACACCGTCATGAAATAAAGGCATTACTGGTCCGTAAAGCGCTGCATTGCTTCTAGTACACATCTAAGCCACCTAACACCAATGGCAAGCAAAAGCTGACAATCTGCCGACCAAATGACTTTTACTGTTCACAAAAGAGCATTTTGTTTAGTGATTTACCTTCAGGGAAAAATAAGGAAATGAGTTGAAAACAATGTAATGAAACGTGAAGACTAGTACCTAAAGTGACTGATCCAAGATTAATTTCACATGGCTTGAGGGTGAGGGTGCAAGTGTCTGAGGGAAAAGGGGGAAAATGGAGAAAACGAGACTGGTAAAGTGTAAGACAAGGCCACTGAGGGTTGAGTTTGGGAAAAAGAGAGTCATATTCAGTATTTCTTCCTTTGTCTGGAAGTAATATTAAGAGTATTAAAGAGGCTAAGGTAAGGAAGTTTCCCAGCTTTAGGCTTGGGAAAGGGCAAATCCAACCTGTCTCTAAGGATGAGCTGAATGTGTCGCTCTGTAATCAGGCTCCCATGGACCTCAGCTGCGCCTCGTGAGTAGGCGGTCCACAGGCGTCCTGGGGAAGACAGGCAAAGTGCTTCCACACGCTTCCTTTCTGGCATGATTCCAGGCCCTCTCCTCTCCCTCTCTACCCCTGACTCAGGCTCCTTTCCCTCCCAGCCTCTCAACATCCCAGATTCCGAATCATGAGTAAGAGTGGAGGTTGAATGGAGACAATCATGTAGGGACCACAGTTGAGAAATTCACTTTCAAAGGCTTCATCATCATAAGGTTTCAAAAGAAATGTGGTAAAACGAACCTAGCAATGTTTGTCCCATTAAAATACAGGGTCCTCAGGAGTTGTTCAAACTAGATTCCGTCTGTTGGGTGACAGCTTCCTGCAGATAAGACACGTTCGCTAATCCTCCAGAGTCCTTCAAGAGGGAGGCCATGACCTCTTGCCAAACTTTGGTCCTCATTGTTTCCATAAGAGATTCAAACTAGAGAGTGTATTTCCATTAAAACTTCAGGACATCACCTGTAATAGTAAAGGACGGAGATAGTTGTGCCAGGACCCTCAGCTCGATGGCTATCCAACCAGAAGAGTAATATTGTGACTTCTGCTCTACTGTCTCCTAGCCTAGTTTATGAAGAATAAACCTTAGTATTAATTTGGGCTTTCTACTTCATAAAAAAAAATGGCATTTTTTTTTCTCTCAGATTCAAACTCCCATAACAACCAGGAGTAGAGCTGATTTCACTATTTGATAAAATTTCACCTGGATGAAAATCGACATAGAGAACAGATAATTTTTGTCATCATTTTGCAGAACTGAATACCCCTTCATAAAAATCTGGGAACAGTTGTACTCAAGGTATAATGGTTAAATTTGATTTTTTTGTCCATTCTTTTTTTTCCCAATGGAAAGAAATTTTAAGGAATTGAGTAGTTCTACACATTTTCACTGAGTTCTTCCTCATTACTGTGTGTGTGTGTGTGTGTGTGTGTGTGCGTGCGTGCATGCTTTAAAAAAAAAAAAAACTCCAGTGTATATAACAAAGGGCTAAATAGCATATAACGTAAACCATTGAAATATCACTTTTTCCTGACTAGATCTGATTTTTTTTCTGAAAAATTCTACCATAAAAGAGGATATATCAGGCAAACAGTTGGGAGGGAGAAGGGGCAAAAATCTTATTTCTAAAGAGAATGAGAGAATGGTTATGAATCATCGCTGTAGATAAATCAGAAATGCAGCTGTTTGGGACCAAAGTCTAGTTATCACTATACGCCAGGCCCAGAGACATGGTGATCTTTAAAAGGCAACCCCAGGTGTTGACAGTGTAGAGACATCCCAGGAGAACTCTTTGACGCTCAACCTCTTAGACTTTTACCCTCACCACAACTGTATCCCTTCCTGTTTTCAATATGCATGAATATATTTTCTCATCCAAATTCAGGAACCATACCTGTTTTCAACATTAAATTTGCTTTTGATCATTCCTATCTTATAGGAATTACCACCCAAAGAGCATTAACTTAGAAGTCAGGCATTTTGGACCAAATTTTATAAGACCAACACTGAATCATTTATATATTCTCCATCTGTGCCAAAACTGAGTTTGGGCATTAGAAGCCCTACACATTCTACTTGAAGAGACATATTTCTTACAGCATTTTCTTGTTTTCAGTTGAAAATCTAAAACAGAGAAATAACTTCTGATCTTAAGCTGTGATTTCTATCTTCTGTGACCCTCATTTACAGCCAATGGTCTTCATGTGATCTTCAGATCTTAACTCCAAATCTACAGCATTGCGGGGTTTGCACACTTGGGAATAGACAGGAACTTTAAAACTGTAGGAACAGTTACTAAAATGATTAGCTCTATGGATATTTTAAGGAAAAGCCATTTACTGTGCTAAAGTTTGGGAGGGGCCCTCAGTGTTTTATCGAAAAGGACTCAGAAGGTTACATAACAAATGTAAAACTTTACCTCCAGCACTTTGAAACTCACAAGATAATTTTGAAGCTTGTATTGGAAATAATTTTGTACACCAAGGAGAAAAATGCTGAGATCTGTTTATAGAAGTTTAATTTAAACCAATGCATTATTCTCCCATGGCATTCATTCTAACAACTTCACTACAAATCAGACTCATTTAACCCTTGGAGATTTCAGTTCCTTTTCCTAAAAATGAGACTGGGACAGATGATGCCTGAAAATCCCATCCAGGTCAAAGATTCTGTAATTTGGTAACACCCTAAATAGCAAACAACACATTTCCATTTTGATTGGCTTTATGCTTTCTAAGTTCCCTTGTATAGTTGAGAAAAAAAAAAAATCACAAAAATTTAACTCTCACATTGTTCTACCACATGTCTACTCTGAGTGGATTCTACTCATGGAATTAGATTAACTCTTTCAGCTCTTAAACCAAAGTATTAAAGACTTAGAAGAGTTGGACTCCCGGCACAATTAATAGTTGTATACTTGAATGCCGAATTTACCGCCAAGGAGTAACTAGGCCTTAGGAAAAACTGTTCTCATCATGTCCTTGATTGTTCTGTAAAAATGTTTGACAGTAAGGGAAAGTGCTTCACTCTGAAGGAAATTTTCTCTATTTTACAAAGATGCTAGTGTTCTGGAAAGTCAAGAGTAAACAAGGACCCAAAATAATAAATATTTTTCCTTTAATTTTTTAATTACAAAGGTCAAACATAGGACTTATGCAAAGTTTAAGAGTATACAACTATACTAAGGAAAGAGAAAAAATGGAGAAAGAACTTCTGATATAAGGCTGTGATTTTGAGAGACATTTTCAGATAATTTGGTGCACCAAATTATTATTATTATTTGGTTTTTTTCTTCTCCATACACATAATAATTGGTATCATTATTGAGCGTAATAGTTTGTTACTGGATGAAGCTAACAAGTATTACTAGTGACAATAATATTTTTTGATTGGGTGAAACTAGGAATATCTCTTGCAGTTTAATAAATTATAGTTTCTTCTTTTTTTTTTTTTTTTTTTTTTGGGGTACGCGGGCCTCTCACTGTTGTGGCCTCTCCCGTTGGGGAGCACAGGCCTCACGGGCCCAGCCGCTCCGCGGCATGTGGGATCTTCCCGGACCGGGGCACGAACCCGTGTCCCCTGCATCGGCAGGCAGATTCTCAACCACTGCGCCACCAGGGAAGCCCTAGTTTCTTCTTTATATACTAAAATGGAGAGAGAGAGAATAAAAAAATTATAAGTTGAAGTGATTTTCGTGTCATTCTCTCTGTGGTTTTTAAAATTGTGTATAAATGAGCCATGTAATATAAAGAATAAACACATATGGACAGAGACCATTGCTGAAATTAAGCCAAGTTTATAAGAAAAGTTAGCTTGCATAACTTAATAACTTATGATTATTGTGTTGCATGATAATTAAATATAAATGGAAGCAATTTACATTTATGAGTTTGATGATAATCACTGAAAATAATGACTAGCAATAACTTCTGATCGTCTATTATGTACCAGTTGCTTTACAAACATTATCTCCTTGCTACTTAAAGTGAGGTCTTTGGACCAGCAAAAAACTTGTAAGAAAGTGTAATAAAGGCAGAATCTCAGGCCCCAACCCAAACTTGCTGATTCAAAATCTGCATTTTAACAAGATCTCCAGGTAGCTGTAAGAGGGGATCTCATTAATGAAAACTAAAGTCTGAGAAGCACTGCATTATCTCATTTTTTCTTTTCAGTAACTAGCAAATAAGGTGTCACTAGCCCCCTATTATCCATGAGGAAAAGGAAGCTCAGAGAAGCAGAGGTAATATTCAAAATATTTGACACCTGATTCAACACAGGCATCAGCCAATAAGAGAGGAGAACGGAACAAGGGTAGGTGTGCAGGTATCCAATTCAACCCTGCCGAGAACTGAAGGACCCATCTAAGCCACCTTATCTCAGCCGGTAATTAGCATAGCTAAGATTCAGACTCTGGTTTATGAGTGGCAGAGATATTTTTCACACTATCCCACAGAGTGATTTTATGACTGTTCCACAAATAAATCAAGAATTTCTAAGGTCAGTTGGGGTGAGAAGTAGATTCAAAGCTAAACTTAGAAGCCTTCGCTGTTTCTGGTTTTTCTCTACCCATTTACTTCTTCATTTCAATCCCTCTGGTCTGCCAGAATTGAGTCGAATTCATGGACACCCAGCTGATGTGGCAGAGAATTACTTGCTGCGGGGGAAACTTCCACATGTACTGTGAGCGGAGGGTCAAACGTGAAGTGTCCTGTGTGAGTGTGGTAATAGTTTAAAAGCCAAAAGAGACACAACAGCTGAAAGACTCACAGGTGGAGGACTGGGGCATTTTATAACCCATCCTCCAAAATGTAAAAGTTTTGTCTCTGTGACTGCTCTTCTCCCAATAAGTGGTCATGGAGTTTTTCTGGTGACACCCAAATGAAATCTATGTCACCCTCTGTTTCAAGGAAGTCCAGACTCCTTTTATTCCTCTCAGCCCCTCTATTCAGAGTCTAGCAGGAACGCTTATCTCCTTCTTCCCTGGTCAGTGTCACTGCACTTCCCCTGCCTTCGCCAGGCTCTGCTGGGGAAGTGTCTGCATGATTTCTTTTTTTTAATTCCTAGGGTTGTGACCACAGGTAATGGGAAAAGGAAGATTTGTTTCTCTGGAAAATATCATCTCACAGTTACAAGCAAAGTCAGAGATATATCCAAACCCCAGTGTTGGAACCATCTAGGGAGTAGTCATTTTTTTCTTTTAAACTTTTTATTGATGTATTACTATGTAGAAATGGTGCATGTATCATGAATATACAGCTTGATGAATTTTTAAAACCTGAATATACCTGTGTAACCAACACCCAGTTCAAGAAACAGAACCTTACCAAGCTGCCCATTCATGGCAGGGTTTGTGAATTGCCGGGAGGTCAGCAGCCCTCCTCTTTGTGACCCATCTCAGGCTGATGAAGTCGACTTTGTAAATGTAGCCACAGTCTGAGGTCCAGGCTGACAGGAAGGTGTGGACTTGGACGGTAAGTTGTGGTTGGGAGGTTTGCTGATTAGAATAGGGGAACCTGATTATTTCCACCACCAGGTTCTTGTTTGTTGGGCCTGACTTCAGAAGCTGGTGCCTTATTTGCAGCTCTCAAAGCCCACTGCATTTTCTGGGATTGACTCTCCATCCTCTGTGTCGCTCCTGGAGATCCACAGAAGACTCATCTCTTTATACTTCATCTTAGTGTGGGAATATCAAGATTCTTCAGCCATCGTTAGCCATAAGTATATTGCACTTGGACCTTTCTTCTCCTTTGTCAAACATCTTCCTGGCACTTCTCCCAGTTGATCTCTTGTGGTCTGCCGACTGGAAAAAAAAAAAATGCACAGCCTAAAAGTTGAGAATCATGTTTTATTTGACAAACTTACTGAGGACTTAGGCCCGGGAGATAGCCTCTCAGAGAGCTCTGAGGGACTGCTCCAAAGAGGTGAGGGAGGAGCCAGGGTATACAGGAGTTTTTACAACAAAAACCAGGCAGAACATCAAAAGATTACTGTACACACTATTGTAAAACAGTTATACTCCAATAAAGATGTTAAAAAAAAAAAAAAAGATTACTGTAAATTGAAAAAAAATCCGGCTATCTCGAGTTAATGAATTTAGCACTTTTCTATGTATGGGAAGATGCAAGAGTCTGGGCTCACTGAGATCATTCCTTTGATATGCACCTTAGCTGTCTAGGGCCAGTGTCCTGGTTTTTTCCATCCTGAATCCCCTCAGGGTGGACAGTCAGGGCAGCTGCAGTGGCTGAGGGCTAGATGGCCCCAACATCCTTTGTTTACTGACATGGCAGGCGACAGACATTCTTTGACCACAGGTTGCCTTCCAGTTGGAATAGGAAGCTGAAGCCATGAGAATCCTTTCACTCTACTCTGAATCACTTGTTCTTGGGAAGTGAGGTCGTTCTACGTGGACCGTGTGTCTCTGAGATCATGAACCACCTCCAGAAACCTCTGTTCTGCCTGCTGGTTTTTTTCAGCCTCTGAGACTTCCTTCCTGTCTTGTGTCACTGGTATAGTTTACAAGACCCCGTCTTCTCCTTAGGGTCTCAGAGATGCCTGCTCTCTGTGCATTTGTCCAGTTTATGGTGAAATACCTTATGCCCATAATTCAAAGCTTGCTGGATTACAAGTCACACAGTAATAGCCACCTCCATAAAGAATCTGGGATCACTCAGTGAAGCAGAGCAATTAAGTCTGCAATAATCCAAGCAAGAAGGTTACCCACTTAGCTATTTGTCATTTCTCAGGAAACTTCGTGCTTCATGGATGTTGGGTGAAAACTGATGACAGCTTCACAACTTCATGAGAGAGATATTGAGTTTTCCTTAAGTTACTGAAGCAACACAATATCATGTAAGTCTGATTCTCTACCTGAAGTAGGCAGGTTCGAAGGGTGTGTTCACCCCCATATTGCAATTCAGAGTTCAATGACATTTCATCATTGTTTCACTGGTAACCTGGTAGGGTTCTAAAAAGAGAGAAGAAGCAAACACACTCAGAAATGATACAACTTGGCTTCCTACGCATTAAATCAGCAAAGCCAGCTACAAGGCCAGCCCAGATTCAGGCAGCAGAGAAATAGACTCTACACTAGTGCTGGTAGAAGCAATGCGACTTTTCCGTTTCTCCCAACAAGAGGAGAGACGTGTATCCCAGATGCCCCCCATCTCCTGCCTAGTTAATTGCCAGCAACCCCCCAAAGCGTAATTGTCTTGCTCGACCAGCTGCTGCCTGCAAACATATGTGAGTCCCATTGAGACAAGAACTGCCTGTCTGAGCCCAGGCCAAACTGGCAACCCACAGAATTGTGAGCTAAGTAATTAGTTGTTTTATTACATCACTTAGTTTTAGAGTGATTTGCTACACAGCAAATACTAAGTGATAGACTGCCCTATGAGACACTAAAAGATGTACAATAACCATCAAACATTAAAATTTAATTCTGGTTTTATTTTTGTCTTTTGAAAAACATTAAAGGGTATCTCACAGCCCACAGCACCACTTCTGAGAAAAATAAACAAAACGGCACAGTCTCCTACCCTTCGTTCTATAATCCATGAAGCAGATCTGGAGCCCTTCTTGCCTCATTCTGAAACCACTCCTCAAAATTCTGTCGAACGCCCTGCCCACCCACGCTGCTCACTTCCTGCCTCTCGAAAAGGCACGCCTGGCTGCCCCTGTGAGGGAGTGATTCCAGGGACCTGCCCCTGCCTGCTCAGAGGTAGCCCAAGGATCCAGCAGCTGCCTGCCCTCTTGTCCTGGCTCGCTCTCAAAGACATCTGTGGCCGTGCTTCTTGGAAAAGCTGGGCTCTTTTCTCACCCTGATGGCGTTTCTTACAAAGAACCCCCTAAAAATCTTCCCCCCCAAAAATCCCCACATCTCCACTTGTTGCCTAAGCAAATTCTACTGGGCGTGATAAGTAGAAGTAGCCTGGGAGTGTGAGACTCATTCACATCTTCAGAGGGGGGCTGTCTCTGCTCTCTACTGGACGTATTGCCAAAGTCATCCCTCAAGAATGTACCCAGGCTAAGAGCTTGAATGGGGCAAAAAAAAAAAAAAAAAAGTGAGGTGAGGCTTTGAGCAAATTTACAAGTAGAAGAGAACTTTTTAAAATAAATATACATAATGTCCTCAAATGGGCAAGTAGCTCCAAAACAAGTGGCAATCAGAAAGCAACTGTTTTAGTAGTTGCTAGAACTTTAATGGAAATGCCTCAGCATAGATTCAGCTTCTGCTGACAGCACTGCTAGACAGTATTAGTACTACTAATACTGTACTACTAGTACTACTAGTACTACTAATACTAGTACTACTAATACTGTCTACTATTAGTACTAATTAATAGTAGTACTAATAGTACTACTATTAGTACTACTAATACTCTAGCAGTACTGGTACTGCTAGAGTGCTGTATGGGTAAGTTGTGGGCCTCAGGGGCTTTCTCTGGGAGGCTGGGATGTCTGACTTGCCAATTAGTACAAAAACTCAGTCAGACCAATGAATCAGGATATTAAGTTACTGGAGAAATTCAGGAATGAGAACCAAGAAATAAACAAGCCAAAGTATTCAGATAAGGAGCTGGGTCAGAGTCAGTTGTCACATCTTGGAATCAGCCGTGAGGGTCAGGAGTAAGAAAAAGTATTGTACCCAGAACCCCTTGAGATGAGATACTAAAATTTCTTTCTTGGTTCTTTTCTTCCTAAAAAGGGTCTGTATGTATGAGTGGAAAGTTGTACAGAGCTAAACAGTATGCGACTGCCCGCCGTTAGGAAAACCCCAGGGGGAGAGTAAGGTGAGGCTTTAAGCCTGCTGGATATGAGTAACTGGCAAAGGTCAAAGGTCCCAACTGAAATCATCCAGTTCCCAGGGCTTTTCTCTGGGTCCACATCATCACAGTCACAGAATAGACGTGTTGGAGATGAAAGGTTTTATCCCGGACTGAAAATTCTTTTTGACTCTTCACTTTGATGGTCATAGCTAGACAGCAAAACTAAGCTGGCCAAAAAGAAGAGGAATCAAGGTACACATGAATGTAGCAGTTACAAGAGAGTTGAAGATATTTGGAAGGGATCGATGAAATAACTGTTTACTTATAAGAAATTATATGTGAATGAAATGAGAATCACAGTGTATCTCTGACCCGGAGAAATTCTCTCAGTATGATTTCATCCATTTGCCATTTGTGAGTAATCCTGACAAATGAAACGATGACTGGAGATCAATGCATGTGTGTGGTTGAACAAAAGCACTGAATTGTATTGGGTCAGAGTCGGGAAAGTGTAGTAAAGCATAACTTCCAGGGGAAGGTCATTTTAAGCAGGGCGGATTACAGTGTTAGCGTATGGATGCTGTTCTTTAGGCAGGATTGCTGGTTGGCTGCATATGCCTGTGCAACTCTGGAAGCTCTGTTTGAAAGATGCTCTTCTACTGGTAGTCTGAGAGTTTGGGATTATGAAGTCAAGTTCAGTTACACTTAGAGGGTAGAGCCAAAATATAATGTTTGGGAATATTTGTACATCGTTAGTAATCCTCTTTATACCCTGACTGGGGAAGAAGTGTGCTATCTTGGCCCTACATCAATCACCTTGAAGATAGTAGCATGCTGTTAGGGTAGAGATTTCTGCAATGAAATCTCATAAAGGCATTCCATTTTCTCAGCTCAGGCTTTAACTTGAGCACACACTTCATAAATTCTACAGGAATTGTTGTCACTATAATTGCTGCTTAGTGCTTGCAGAATCTTGAAGGTAACAGTGCTATGACTTGGAGATGAAGCTGTTGCATCAAAGAATTTGAGAGAGCAGAGGAAACGAAGTAATGGGCCACGAAAATGGCTGTATATTCAGAGTAGTCGTATAATCGACATGACAGTGCAGAGAATGATACCACCTGCAGTGAGTTGAATTATATCAAATGGCACAACTACCAGTTGTCACTCATATTTTTGAGGAGGTGAGAACGTGCATTCTTGCCTGTCTCACTGATGAGTAACTTGCCTGGATCTTACTGCTTGACCCCTGACCGCCCACCTGGTGGAGACCCACTCTTTCTTGTTCACCTCTGGCCTCTCTTCTCTCCAGGGGTGACCATCCTCTTGTGGAGTTCACGCACCATATCCTCAGCCTTGGTCTTTGGGTCCCCAGGGTCGAGCTTTAGGCTCTACAGCATACACATTACCTTTCCACGTCTCTGCAAGACAGCAGTGTAACGTCTAACTTCTGACATATTCACCTGCATAGTCCAAGCCAGCTGATGGGTCACGGCTTACCTGACGCTTACCCATAAGCGTATCCCTACTCTTTCGAATAGGTAGTGTTCTTAAGGACCATAGAAATAATATTCTCTCTCTCTCTCTCTCTTTGCTCCCCGCTGCTGCTTATGACATCGGGGTGCAGTGTTAGGATGTGTTGGGATTCCTGCCACAAGGTGAGGCAGGTGTGGCTCAGCTGTTTGGAGGAAGGTCTTTTTCTCTGGATTCAGAGTCAAAAACCTTAACACTGCAAAGATCGGAGGGCCCAAGGAGTAGGTGCTCTTTCAGAGTCAGTGCTTCCTCCTAGCTCATCCAGGGTATGGGGTGTTTCTCTCCCTCTCCTGGATCCCTCCTCATAGCCAAGTGCCCCCCATGCCCTTCACCCAATAACCTGTCAGAATTTTACTAAATCATATTTGAGGTTAGCTCTCTGAACACTACCAGAGTTTTAGTTGCCTCTTGATCCCTGAAATGAGGGAGTCAGACACTTCTGGTTTTTAAAATCGTGGCTTTGTGATCTTGAGCAAGATGTCTTTTAACCTCTTTGGGCCTTATTTTCGTCAGCCGTAAAGAGGATTGTTATGGCGGTGGTTATTATCACAGGGTTGTTGTGAGGATTGAAGACGGTGCATAGAAAGTAATGAGAACATAGCAAGCACTCTGTCAATCAGCTCGGGCAGAAGAGAACATTTCCCTTCATCAGAGCCTGGATCCCGAAGTGTGGACGTCTGAAGCTTCCTATCAGTCCGGGGTTATGCTGTCCTCAACCGCAGGCTACCCAGTGTTATAAAGGGTCCTGTTTGGGTCTCTAGTATCAGTTGTAAACTGCTTTTGGAGCTTGTGTCTGTTATCTTTAACTCTTCAGGAAATTCTGGTAAAAATCACCTCCTGGTCTTAGTTGCGCGATGAAAATTAGGGACAGCAGCGCCCTTCCAAGGCCACCTGGGAAGCAGCAGCAGAGTCACGCTGGAGGGCCGTCTCAAAGGACCGTAAGCCCGTCAGGGTCTCTCAGCCATGGCAGCTGAGTGACTGCAGGTCAAGTCTTCTGGAATCTGAAAACCTGAGATCTTTAGCCTGGAGGGTATGTATTACGGTTCCCTTGGGCTCTCAGATATAACTGGGTGGATAATTTGAGCTAATTTCTGGAAACTTGGTCAAAGAAACTTGTGCCAAAATCGTGGATAAAGAGGAAGTACCTTCTTACCTCCTCAGGTTGTGGTGATAGGCGTCGAGACCCGGGAAGTAAGCATTGCACTCAGTTTTACTGCCCCGTATTCATGGGGAGTGGAGGGGCTCCATGAATGACAGAGGCATGGCCTCACGATCATTTCAGAGCTCCAGGGAAACTACGGGTGCATGCAGTCCTCTCCATCTGCTAGATGTTCAATGCCCACCAGAGACCTTTTCTGGTGGTAGTAGGATTGTAAAAATAACAGAAAAGTTGTGAAAATGTAATGTTCTACTGTGACTTCTGTTTCATTTTTTTATTTCATTTACCTTTCTATGTGTGTGTACACATACACAAAATATACATAAAGCCATAGATACTTACACATATAAATACATTTACACAAAACACAACATACGCAAGTTTGAGATTGTTCGGTTTTTGATAGAATAAAAGTTAATTAACATTTTAAATAAAGATTTCAAAGCTAATTCTTTTTTTTAACGTTTTTATTAGAGTATAATTGCTTTACAATAGTGTGTTAGTATCTGCTTTATAATGAAGTGAATCAGTTATACATATACATATGTCCCCATATCCCCTCCCTCTTGCGTCTCCCTCCCACCCTCCCCATCCCACCCTTCTAGCTGGTCACAGAGCACCGAGCTGATCTCCCTGTGCTATGTGCTAATTCTTTTAAGAAGAAAAACATAATGGCATTCAGAATATCAGTTCCTGTCCAGTAAGTGTTTCTGCGGGAGAGTGCATTCTCTGCTAAGGTAATTTTGAGCCACGATATCTTAAATTGAATGATGCAAAGATAGAAATTATTTCCTTGGCAAAAAACTATGACACTATAACTCAAGGCCTTGGAGAATTTCAGGTGAAATGCTGAATTTAATATATTGAATGACACAGCATCTTTGTTTTTAAATGGAACAACTCAATGAGATATTTACAGGAACACATGGCTTGAATGATAAAATGTGTGTGAATAAGCTCTTAATAATTTATTCCATTTGCTGATGCACGTTCATGCAAACTCAAGTGTTTTAATGAGAACTGTAAGCTGTTTTTCGAACATATGTGTTGAATGTGAGGGAGAGAGAGAGAGAGAGAGAGAGAAAACAGACCAACCAAGCAACTAAAAAGTAGCTGGGAACTGCTAAAGCTAGATGAGTAGGAGGCTGATCTTGGACTCTTGAGTCGCCCCTGACCACCTACAGCTTCCCACACAGATCGGAACCTCCTCTCACGCTGCCCTCACTATTACCTTGTGTAGGAGTTTATCTTTTCTAGCTATCACTATGGGCAGGGTAAAAACTACTTTTATAAAAACTACCTTCATGGTTACTGAAAGCTGAGGAGGAATACTTCACTAATCGTGGCTCATGACTCATAGTTTAAAGACTGAACTAGTAAGCATTTATAAGATTTCTTGGGGGCTAGATTTTTTTCTCGCATAAAGGTTGCTTTCATTTCATTTCATCCACATCATAGCGGCACTCTGGATGAAGTACTTCACTTAACTCTCTGAATTCAACCTTTTGCAGGGGCATAGAGAATTTTGATAGCAATTTCACTTATGCTTCCTCTAAAGAGTAGTTTTCTTTTTTAGAAAAAGTCTTTCAAAAATGGCCACCGTGTGCAAAACGCTCCAAAGAGTTTTTGTAAAGAGTTTCAAAAGAACAGAAGCCATTTAGATGACAGGAATTGACATACACAATCCACTTCGGCTGTACATTAACTAATTCATGTATCAAGGACCGTGCTAGAATTTAGGAGACT
This sequence comes from Physeter macrocephalus, assembly GCF_002837175.3. Classification (NCBI taxonomy): domain Eukaryota; kingdom Metazoa; phylum Chordata; class Mammalia; order Artiodactyla; family Physeteridae; genus Physeter; species Physeter macrocephalus. The sequence goes on from NC_041220.1 coordinate 124,979,133, forward strand.
TGGATAAGACATACTGATGAATGAAAAATTAAGAATGAATGATGATTTTGTGGGAAACTTTTTAAAAGTTATTATTATGACTGATTTTCTAACCCTTTAATTTGGGCAATTAAAGTGCAGGGAATTTTATAGAAACCTGACATGAGAAGTGAGCCTGGTGGTTAGATGTGAAAATATCTGTCTACACTTCCTTTGAAGGGTGAGGATGTTCATTTGGGGTACAGTTCTCATAACCCAGCAACGCCTGTGACCTGGGGAACCTCAAGCTGTGCTGAGCTTAGAACCTACCCTTTGCCTTAGAGAAACAAAAACTCTCATGTAAACTTCCCCTCTGTGATTCTCTCCTTTCTTTCACAAACTATTTGCTAAAAAGCTCCTAATATATGTATAAATAGATTGAGTAAAACACCCATTTCTACAGTCTCCAGGAGACTTGTAGAAGGAAAGGAAAAAGCAGGAAAAAAATCCTGTTAACCAAGATAATAAGATAAAGGAAATTTAAGACCTCCAGAAAACAATAATTTCAACAAATAATATTCTCAAGCAAATTATAGACTAACACTTATCTTTATAGCCTAACATATAATAACATTTCTTCAATATTTGACATCAGTGAATTACATATAATTAAAAATCCTGTTCTTATTTACAAAGTAGAAATAGAGACACAGACGTAGAGAATAAACATATGGATACCAAGGGGGAAGGGGGAGATGGGAGGAATTGGGAGATTGGGATTGACATATATACACTACTGATACTATGTATAAAATAGATAACTAATGAGAATCCACTGTATAGCACAGGAAACTCTACTCAGTGCTCTGTGGTGACCTAAATGAGGAGGAAATCCAAAAAAGAGGGGTTATATGTAACGTATAGCTGATTCACTTTGCTGTACAGTAGAAATTAACACAATATTGTAAAGAACCTGTACACCAATTAAAAATAAAATAAAATAAATCCTGTTAACTTATTTCTTTATTTCTCAATCTGAAAATTATGTATTTTATTTTATTTTTCCTAGCTTTGTTGAGGTATAATTGACAAATAAAATTGTAATTGGGACTTCCCTGGTGGTGCAGCGGTTAAGAATCCGCCTGCCAATGCAGGGGGCACGGGTTCGAGCCCTGGTCCGGGAAGATTCCACATGCCGCGGAGCAACTAAGCCCGTGCGCCACAACTACTGAGCCTGCGCTCTAGAACCCGTGAGCCACAACTACTGAGACCACATGCCACAACTACTGAAGCCCACGCGCCTAGAGCCCGTGCTCTGCAACAAGAGAAGCCACCGCAGTGAGAAGCCCGCTCACCACAACGAAGAGTAGCCCCCGCTTGTCGCAACTAGAGAAAGGCCACGTGCAGCAACGAAGACCCAACGCAGCCAAAAATAAATAAATAAAATCAATAAATTTATTTTAAAAAATTGTAATAGATGTGGATGTAATATTTCATTTTTCAGCTTCCGCCAATGTTGGTCTTAGGGTCTATAAACTAGTTTATTGGTACTATTGTCTATAGAAGCACCAAATATTGCAGTACGAAATGTATTAATATAAGCATAGGATAAGGTGTGTGTGGGGGAAGTGTTGTGTATGCATAAAATGCTTGTGTCTAAGAATACTTCTGGAAGGATTGAGTCCAGCTAGATAGGAGAAGCTAACAGGACGGTAGACCAAGGTTGAGAGAAAGGAAGTAAATAGGGGGAAGAAGGGTACTGCCTCACATATTCCCAGGATACTTTTAGTTCTTGGAAGTCTCTGGGGTTGGCAGACACAAATAGCAAGCAATGGATTTGGCAGTAAATAAGAAGCCAGACATTTGCAGGTTTACCCTCTGGTTTATCTGGCATCTTCTCCTCACTGTTTCTCCTCATTATTAGCAAGCTTAAACCTACATTCCACCATCTCAGCCTCTGGGATTCCCAGCATTAAGCTCAAATTATTGAAAACTTGTCCTTTGAGGATAATCTTAAATACTCCTTTTATGAAAGAAAAAAATCCCTAGGGTATATTTTACAAAATTCTGTTTGAAAATCTCAAATTGATTTAATTTACTTACAGGTAAATTATTGATAAGATACATTCCCTAAACTGATTTTAATATAACAAAGAAAGGTTTCTTGTCTCCATTGATTAAAGTGATACTTAAGTGGAATTTCCCCATTTAACGCTGAACTTTTCCTTTGCTCAATGCCTTGGCTTAGATATCATTAATGTTTTAGCAGAAAAATGATGTCTCAGACATATCATCACACTTTGTTAAAGTTGGTCAGAGGCTGTTGAATGTAATAGTCTCAGAACTCTTCCAATTGGCATTATGTGGATGAGGTAAAGCATTTCTTGGCTTAAACAAATCCTTTTTTGGCTCCAAGTTACTATATTATCTATAATCTAAAGATTTCATAGGAAATCAATAACAGGAATGAAAATTTGTCATCTGGCTTCGATTTTTAAAACTATATCTATATCTACCTGTTTAATTTTTTAAAGGTTTGCTTTGATTTTATATCCCCCCAATGTGACTTTCCCCCTAAATCTTTTATAATCATTATATATTTAAATTTTTGTTGACATTTAGTATTCTGGAGACCTTAGCTCTCATCAGCTTTTTGTCCTCATCAACTTTGCTTATTTTAAATACTTAAATGTCTTGAAACACATACGATAAAACCATGATGCATACAAATGATTGGGGGAAAAATGTGTCTAAATTCAAAACTGCCTACAGAGGGTAACATTATTAACTGAATTTTTCTCTTTGGAGGAAGGGGTAAGGTTATGTAATAGAAATAGCAATTTATTTTTGTCATTGATTCATTCACTCAGCCAGTCTCTATGAGTACCTACTATGTGCCAGATGTTGTTCTAGATATGGTGATAAATGGTGTGCAGAAACATAAAACCTCGAAGTGGGGAGGGGGTGGGGTTTGATTGTCAGAGAAGGTGCCACTGACAATGTGATATTCAAGCCAAGATCCAGAGGGGGAGAGGGGGTGAGCACGTAGATCTCTGGAGGGGTCTATTCCCGGCAGAGGGAGTGGCTAGAGCAAAGGCCCTGGGACGGTGTGGGCTAAAGAGAGAGAAGAGTAGAGGTTAGAGGGGTAGGAGGGGCAGATTGTATAGGGCTTCTTGGCCTTCAGAAGGCTCTTAGCTTTTACTCTGGGAGACCCTGAAAGACATTGGATAGTTTTGCGGAGGGGAATAACATAATCTGATTTTGTTTTCAATAGAATATTGAAAGGAAGTAAATAGGGGGAAGAAGGGTACTGCCTCACATATTCCCAGGATACTTTTAGTTCTTGGAAGTCTCTGGGGTTGGCAGACACAAATAGCAAGCAATGGATTTGGCAGTAAATAAGAAGCCAGACATTTGCAGGTTTACCCTCTGGTTTATCTGGCATCTTCTCCTCACTGTTTCTCCTCATTATTAGCAAGCTTAAACCTACATTCCACCATCTCAGCCTCTGGGATTCCCAGCATTAAGCTCAAATTATTGAAAACTTGTCCTTTGAGGATAATCTTAAATACTCCTTTTATGAAAGAAAAAAATCCCTAGGGTATATTTTACAAAATTCTGTTTGAAAATCTCAAATTGATTTAATTTACTTACAGGTAAATTATTGATAAGATACATTCCCTAAACTGATTTTAATATAACAAAGAAAGGTTTCTTGTCTCCATTGATTAAAGTGATACTTAAGTGGAATTTCCCCATTTAACGCTGAACTTTTCCTTTGCTCAATGCCTTGGCTTAGATATCATTAATGTTTTAGCAGAAAAATGATGTCTCAGACATATCATCACACTTTGTTAAAGTTGGTCAGAGGCTGTTGAATGTAATAGTCTCAGAACTCTTCCAATTGGCATTATGTGGATGAGGTAAAGCATTTCTTGGCTTAAACAAATCCTTTTTTGGCTCCAAGTTACTATATTATCTATAATCTAAAGATTTCATAGGAAATCAATAACAGGAATGAAAATTTGTCATCTGGCTTCGATTTTTAAAACTATATCTATATCTACCTGTTTAATTTTTTAAAGGTTTGCTTTGATTTTATATCCCCCCAATGTGACTTTCCCCCTAAATCTTTTATAATCATTATATATTTAAATTTTTGTTGACATTTAGTATTCTGGAGACCTTAGCTCTCATCAGCTTTTTGTCCTCATCAACTTTGCTTATTTTAAATACTTAAATGTCTTGAAACACATACGATAAAACCATGATGCATACAAATGATTGGGGGAAAAATGTGTCTAAATTCAAAACTGCCTACAGAGGGTAACATTATTAACTGAATTTTTCTCTTTGGAGGAAGGGGTAAGGTTATGTAATAGAAATAGCAATTTATTTTTGTCATTGATTCATTCACTCAGCCAGTCTCTATGAGTACCTACTATGTGCCAGATGTTGTTCTAGATATGGTGATAAATGGTGTGCAGAAACATAAAACCTCGAAGTGGGGAGGGGGTGGGGTTTGATTGTCAGAGAAGGTGCCACTGACAATGTGATATTCAAGCCAAGATCCAGAGGGGGAGAGGGGGTGAGCACGTAGATCTCTGGAGGGGTCTATTCCCGGCAGAGGGAGTGGCTAGAGCAAAGGCCCTGGGACGGTGTGGGCTAAAGAGAGAGAAGAGTAGAGGTTAGAGGGGTAGGAGGGGCAGATTGTATAGGGCTTCTTGGCCTTCAGAAGGCTCTTAGCTTTTACTCTGGGAGACCCTGAAAGACATTGGATAGTTTTGCGGAGGGGAATAACATAATCTGATTTTGTTTTCAATAGAATATTTCTTTTTTCTTTTTCTTTTTTTTTTTTTTTGCAGTACACGGGCCTCTCACTGTTGTGGCCTCTCCCGTTGTGGAGCACAGGCTCCGGACGCGCAGGCTCAGCGGCCATGGCTCACGGGCCCAGCCGCTCCGCGGCATGTGGGATCCTCCCGGACCGGGGCACGAACCCGCGTCCCCTGCATCGGCAGGCGGACTCGCGACCACTGCACCACCAGGGAAGCCCTCCAATAGAATATTTCTAGTTGCTATGTTGGGAATAAACTCTAGAAGAGCAAAGGTACAAACAAGGAACCAGGTAGGAGGCTACTTAGGACAAAAGATTCTGATGTCTGAGACCAGGGTAGTATTGGTGGAGAATAATCTGAAGTCGACCCAGTAGGATTTGCTGGTAAACTGGATATGAGGCATTAGACAAAGAGCATTCAAGGATGGTCTCAAGGTTTTTGGTGCATGCAACTGGATAGACTGTGTTACTTGCTGAGATGAGGAGGCCTATGTGAGGAGGAGGTTGAATTGTGATATGTTACAGTTAATACGCATCCAAGTAGAGCCAGTAAAAGTAGATGATCGTATGTATTAGTTGAGGGTTAAGGAGGGAAGTCCAGGTCAGATATATTAATTAAAGAAGCATTTGTATATAGAAAGAACTGAAAGCTCTGAGACTAGATGAAATATCACCAACACAGTGAGTGCAGAAGAGAAAAGGTCCAGAGACTGAGCCCCAGGGTACACCAGTGTTGAAAGAATGGGAAAGAGGAGAAATCAGGGAAAGAAGGCTGGAAGGAAGCATCTACTTAGTGGGGGGAGTGGGGAGGTGGCTGGGTATTAGAGTGTGTGGTGCCCTGGAAGGCAAGTGAGGAAAACATTATGCAGGACGAAAAAGGATCTGACAAGTCAAGTTAGCTGCCTGAAAATTTCCCACTGGATTTTCGAAAGTGGAGTTCATTTGGTGACCTTGACAAGAGCTGTTTTGTTGGAGGGTTGAGGTGAAGGCCAGATTGGAAGGAGTTATAGAAAAAAAAAAAGAGAAGAGTTTGAGAGTCAGAACAAGTTTTAATAACTAACAGCATTCTGCTATCTAACTGACCCTGTGAAAATTCATAAAAGGAAACCTCATTTAAGGTAGAGTTCCAAAGGGGGAGCTCTCAGGCACTACCCCTCGTTGCCATAGGAAGAGGGCAAACAGGAAGAGACCTACCCTACATCTCCAATAGGAGGAAGGAAAATTGTCTCCTAGATCAGCAACAGGCCCAGCCAATGAGAAACTGTCACCCCGAACTCTCACTTTCCTCCAATGGATTTTTGTTGGAAGCAGCTCCTCCCAGCTTCCTCCTTTTTCTATATAAAGTAATGTTCCTCTCCTTTATTTGCCTATGGTTTTGCCATAGCCTGCATATTCCAGCTGGCAATTCCTCTACTCTTCCTGAATAAATGCATTTTGCTGGTAAAATAACTGGCTGTTTTATTTTTAAGGTCAACAAACTCCTCTGACTCAGGCCCTGATGGGCCAGAGGATAAAGAGTAGAAATCAGCATGGCAGCTCATCCAGAATCACTGATGAATCATGTCTAGCACTCTTCCACTAATTTGAGGAGATAGAATAAAGGACAGCAGAGATTTTTTTTTTTCATGGAGAGAGAGTGAAAATAAATATTATTAATCATCTGTAATTCCGCTTTCCCACCCTCTGCCAAGCTGTGTCTTCTCTCTGTCCTTATACTTTCCCCTGAACCGAAGCACTTGTTATTGCCACACACAAGCCTCCACTGATGACTTTCACAGTAGTAAATCGGATAAAAATCTCCGAAAACCCATAGTTAGTGCCTTGATTAAACATGTTTGTGTTGGCCTGCCTTCTGGCCTGCGGGAGAAGGGAGCAGCTGGCAGGAGTCTACACCTTCAACCACAAGCACAGCTAAAGAGGGGGCCATGGTCAGTCTAGTAGATGACAGTTTCAGGCCATCCCCAGGGAGGTACGGGGGAGGAATAATTGGGCCAGCAGGGTCAAAGATGAAGTGGTGGTGTCAGCCAGGGTCGCGAATAGGACGTATGTACAGTTAAGTGGGAAAAACTGGCTGAAGCACGGCCAAGGTAGAAAGGGCAATGTTAGCTCAGAAGTAAGGTCCAGATGTTTAGACCACAAGTGACATTCACAATTCATTATGCACCTTTATGTGGAATACTCACTTCTTTCCTCCTCATCCAGCTAACCCCAGCCATAAAGAAATTTCTCCCCAACTAATCCTCCATATCCAAGTAGGCAGCTGGCTAGCTCCTCAATACCCAAGGCACGAGTGAAATCTGACAGAACATTTCTCCCATTGAGAAGCCCCTGGATTTCTTCCTCTGGGGCTAAGCCTAGTGCTGAAACTAGAGCTTGGATACTGATCAGACCCAAGTAGATAGGATGGCAAATTGCCTCAGCTACCAAATTTTTTCCTTTTAAATATATCTGTTCTCCCTCTCGTCACTATGACCCTCCTTTTCCTGACTGTCCTTCTGATGATAACCACAGTTGCCCTTTGCATCAAAAACAGGAGACTTTTCATTGCAAGGGACAGAAATCCAAACCGGACCCACTTAAATCAACTGGTTTACGTAAATTACAATACCGTGGGTTTAAGACACTTCAGGCACCATGCTTATATATTCCTGTCTTCAAGTCCTTGATCCCTGACAAACCCAGGGCGGCACATACTAAACATTCTTTTCAAATACTATAAAGATTTATTTTTTTAGAAAATCCAAGATTCTGTTCTATCCATACAAACGATGAGAGTTGCAGGGTCTTAGATAAGGAAGTGATTCTCCAACTTGAAAATCGTATCATTGAAATCTTTTCTCACCTCATATGTAATCTCTTCTGTGGACAGCTGCTCTCATCTCACACTAGCCTTGAATTCAGTACTTGTCCAGTTTCCTGCTACAGGAATTCTCTATGAAGCGTGAGTGAGCAGTGTAAATTTACTAATGATTTTGTAGAGGAGAAGACAGGAGAACTTGTATCAGGTAAAGTATCATATTTCACCACGGAATCACATTGAATTGTTCTCCATCTCTCTTGATTATCAGCCTTTGGGTCTCCCTCTAGCCATCTTTCCCCCGTGAAGTCTCAAATAATATCTCCCGAAAGTCTTTCCTATTTTTTTCAAACTTTTTATTTTTGGGGGGATTATATCGGATTAATTTTTTATTGTTTGTAGAATCTTATTTTTATTTATTTATTTATAGTGAAGTATAGCTGATTTACAAGATCTTAGTTTCAGGTGTATAGCACAGTGATTCAGTTACATATGTAGGTGTATATATTATATGTATATATAATATTTATATATTCTTTTTCATATTCTTTTCCCTGATAGGTTATTACAAAATACTGAGTAGAGTTCCCTGTGCTATACAGTAGGTCCTTGTTGGTTATCTATTTTATATATAGTAGTGTGTCTCTGTAAAGCCCATCCTCCTAATTTATCCCTCGCCCTCCTTCCACTTTAGTAAGCATAAGTTTGTCTTCTCCGTCTGTGGGTCTACTTCTATTTTGTAAACAAGTTCTTTTGTATCTTTTTTTTTCAGATTCTAGAGCTCTCTGTCATCACTCTCAATTCATCTCCTGTGCCCTCCTTCCTACTGCCTTGGAAACTCCAAAGAGGCTGTCAGAGCATTAACTCCAAAACTGAATCTCCCCCAAGGGGAAACTTTGGGAATGTGGCTAAAAAACTATTTTTTTCTGTTAGTTATATTTATATTGATGTCCTCAAATCAGTCTCCAGATAGTATTTTTTAAATTTCTCTAGGTAAAACTTGCATGTAAATATTTTAATTACTCTTCATGTCTAAAAGAACTTTCAGTTAAGAGGCTGGTATCTGCAGTTTATTGGGCCACCACAGAATCTTTGGGAAGGTTTTCCAAAGAGCAAATCTAAATCATGAGCAAAGAGGGTACTCACATAAACAATTTCTTTTCACTTTTATTTCCAGAACAAAAAAAACTTGAAGCGGTGGAGAGGGGTTTCATGGTTATATTTTATGATGATTATGAAAATAATTGAGTTAAGAGTGGAATATATATGGCTTGGCATGAAAAATGCAATGTCTCTCCCAGCCAGAAGAGTGATTGGGGACAGAAAAAGAGGAAGAATCGCTCTCTCTGTGATTCGAGACTTTTTACTGCAAAAGACAAAACTGAGAAAATTTGTTATATAAATTTGCAAATATTTTAAATATCAATATTTACCTCAGTCCAATTTGATTAACCGGAGTTAAGGGGAAATGAGCAAAAGGAATTGGATTTGCATAGAATTTAAATTTATAGTTACTGGTCTTTCTGTTGCTGGCAATGCTATTTTTAGTGACACTTACTTAGCCTTATTCATGCCTATCCACTGCATTCTATGCTTTCTTAAATCCACTATATGTTCAGAATTGCCATAGGAAGGAAAAAATGAAAATCCAAGCAATATACAACAGCCTGAGGATACATAGCTTCACTCAGAGGGCCATTCAGTGGAATATGGTGGACTCTTGATTTTTTTCAATTTTATTGAGATATAATTGACATATAACATTGTATAAGTCTATGATACACAACATATGATTTGATATATGTGTACACTGTGAAATGATGACCACCATAAGGTTAGTTAACATTTGTCACTTTATATAGTTACAGACTTTTTTCTTGTGATGAGAACTTTAAGATCAACTCTCTTAGCAACTTTCAAATACACAATACAGTATTGTTAACTATAGTCACCCCGCTGTACGTTACATCCCCATAACTTACTTACCTTATACCTTTGACCATCTTCATCCAATTTTCCTACCTCCCCACCTCCCGAAACCCATAATTTTTTTAGGGGAAAGAACTTGTAGGGGAAGTTAGGTAGTGTGTAAAAAAAACTTTCAACATTTTCTGTCTGTATTTACATCATATGTTGAACTTTATCACTTTAATGAGATTGACATTGAAGGAGTAGAAGGTGATGCCATATAATAGGTATCGACCAATCTACTGACCGAAATTAGCACTCCAGATATTAGCAGGCTCCAATACTGACTAGGATAAGGAGGCTTGCTAGTGTCCGTATGTGTCAGAGGGGAAATAGCACCGTGGTCGTGGCTCAGAGCACCCAGAAGACATGATGCCTTAGCCACAGATGTCCCTGTTCCTTACTGACAACATGGAAAACTTGGCAAGGATGCTTGGATTTGCAGTTAACTTTTAGGAAGTTAACTTGCTTCCTGATAAATGTTTCTGTAATCAGGAAACATGTTGATTTTCTAAAATTAGCTTTTTTCTTCCTTTGAAAAAAAGAGATTTTGGATGTTGTGGGCTTTTTGGTCTGTCTCCTCCATTTCTTACATCTGTAGTCAAATGAAGTAGACTATTTGAATTCTTCAATAAATTAATATAAATTCTTATCTGGTTGTAACAAAAGTGACTATTTTTTTTTTTTTTGTGGTATACGGGCCTCCCTCCGCTGCGGAGCACAGGCTCCGGACGCGCAGGCCCAGCGGCCATGGCTCACGGGCCCAGCCGCTCCGCGGCACGTGGGATCCTCCCGGACCGGGGCGCGAACCCGGTTCCCCTGCATCGGCAGGCGGACGCACAACCACTGCGCCACCAGGGAAGCCCCTAAAAGTGACTATTATTAAGAGATCATCTGGGCTTTTAAGAGACGTCTTTTAGTTATATAATAAAGTCTTGCTTTAACTAGATAGGTGGGGTTTTTTTTAAAGTCAAGATTAAAATGCAGAGTGGCATTATTTGAGATGCTTTGTGGTTTGCTTCCTGATGGACTTATGCATCCAGTTGGCAATAGAGATCTGAAGTCATAATGCAAATCTATCCCGGTCCCAACCGCGGTTTGGCACCATCTGGTGGCACTTATCCACCACAGCATAAATATGGAGTGGTGGGCATTGCAGGAGAGGCCTAACGATTTCCAGGAAACTTCTGGTTGTTTGGCTCCTTTTTCACTGGCTCTAACTTGGGGAGACTGGGCTAGGAAGATACTGACTATGCAGGGAGCCACTCTTCACTTTATCACCTACTTTGCCAGACAATGTTGCCTGTCATTTCCAAGGTAAGAATTTTTACCTGTCCTTTGAGAAAATAATAGGAACCAAGTATCCATTGCACAATCTTGGCGCCATTGTGTGAAAGGATTTTACTTTAATTTAAAGGTATGAAAAATAGCAGAGTACAAGAGCAAAATCCTGAGGCATGGTTCCAGAGGATTCTTCCATGTGTTCCCAGTTTTGATGTAATGGTAAGGGAATGGGCAGCCAGCAGGATAAGAAGTGTACTGCGTCCTTGGGCATGGATTCCTCAGAGAAGTGGAATGCCTCCCCACTTCTCTTCTGGTGTGAAATCATTGGGATAACACCGCAGCTCAATGCCTGGAAAGACTGAGCACAGGGTCCCTTGTATTGTTTGAATTGACCCTTCTCTTGAACACCTTCTATAGTACCTAACTTTTCTGACTGTTAGAGTTATTGTTTTTTAAAGGCACTATTATACTTTTAATACATAAAATTTTATAGAGAAGTTTTAAATTCCCAATCTCACCACCCCCCAAAAAGCGATTCTTTAAAAGAATACATAAATGTGTTTCAAAAATTCAAATAGTGCTAAGAATAATAAGATGAAAATTAATCAGCCTTTCTCCTTTCACCTTCTCCCTCAAATAACCACTATCAGCTATTACTAAGCTTCTTTTGTACCCTTGCAGTTATATACACATACCTGAACAGGTCTGCATTTTACTTTTTGCACTTAATAATATATTTTGGAAATCTTTCTGTATCAACACACGTACATGCAGATCCACCTCGCTGAAGAAAACCACGCAGAGAAAATCATTCACTGCCTTAGCATAGTTTCCACCCAAGAGCAGAGCCTGAGATAAAGGTTTTTGTACAAGTAGTTTATTGGAAGCGACTCCAGGATCCTGAATGAGTGGTAGAGGAAGTATGGTAGCCAACTCCCAAGACCGCCCAATGTTCCCCACCTCTTGGTAGTCACACCCCGTGGAGTCTCCTCCCATATTGCGCCAGGGTTGAGCTGTGTTGCTGAGAGCGTACAGCAGACGTGATGGCATGTCCCTTCTAAAGCGAAGTGATAAAACACACCGTAGCTTCCTGCTTGCACTCTCCCTTGTCCTCTCTCTTGGATCACTCGCTCTGGGGAAAGCCAGCTGCCATAAGGTGAGCCGCAGCCCACACTGGGGAAAACCGAGTGCTCTCCTGCTCACAACCACATGAGTAAGTTTAGAGGTGGATCCTCCAGCCCCAGTCAAGCCTTCTGATGGATGCGGCCCTGGCTGACGTTTGAACTAAATCCTCATGAGAGACCCTGAGCTGGAACCAGCCAGCTGAAGCTGATTCTGATTTGTTGACTGTGGAAACTGTGAGAACAAAAATTTGTTATTTTGAGTCACTAAGTTTTGAGGTAACTTTCAGCACAGCGGTAGATAACTAATACAGGAAGTCAACCAGAGAGGGAGGGAAAGTCAATGTAAGGATATGTTCATTGCCGCTATGGTCAATGGATGCTCCATTCAGCAGGACTTTCTGAGGAGCCTTATGAACTGCACGTCAAGCATTCCATCAGCCCCATCCTTCACTGGTCAAGTGTGCCCCATGGGTGTTGACTCTCCAGCATCTCCGGGATACACATGTGTGAGGGCCAAGTGGGTTCTTACGGGCTTCCCAAGCCACATTGTGAGACACGTGACGTGGCTCAAAGAAAGGCTGGCTGGTGGGTTGTGCCTGTGCAACATGCTTGAAACCTGCTCCAAACTGCAGGCTTCACAGCTAGCGGAGTGGACAAGATACAACTACACACTTATAACCATAGACATCAAAGATACTTCCCTCCCCTTTCTTTCTGCAATCTATGCTACATGTCTCATTTTTAACAGAACATTCTTTTTTGGTGTTTTTTAAAAAAATTACTGAAACTGAATATATTTGCCACAATTTTTCCTTCATGTGCAAAGTCAAGGTTTTATTGTTAATGTGTCTATGCTTAACTCTATATGAATTTATAAAGTAACTATTTTTCCTTTCAATTTGCAATCCATTAAATTAATAGAGGGTCATGTATTCTAATGGATAGGACTAAAACGAATCAAAAGAATTTCAAGGCTCCACATTGTTAATGCACATCCCTGAGATCCCTTTGGAGTCTGTGACTAACTAAAGCAAGAGAAATTTTGCACTTTTGGTGCCCATTACGAGCTGAGATGAATCACCACTTCCTTTAACACATCAGAAATTGCAGTTCAATTCAACTGTGAGAGATGTTGAAATGTTGATATTTTTCTCTTAGTTTGAATTTTGTATGAACTTTCTTTGATCATATGGCTTCTCAAAACCACCTTTCTATTTTTTGGAGGTCAATCTTAAACATAGGAAGACGTTTACCTGCACCAGGGAAAACAAGGTCCTGCTTCTTCAATGGGGCGCTCTGAGTTTGTGAATCTTTCTCGTCTGAAATTGGATGGGGAGATCTGTTGGCAGAAACAGTCTTTAAAATAAAGGCAACAGTGAGTCAACTTCTGAAGTAGAGCCAGGTTCTCAGGCTGCATGGTGCTGGGGTTAGCAGAGAGAGAACTCATTTCAGGAGAGCACAGGAAGCTACTTAATGTTGCTTATGAGTCAGAAGAGAGTTGGATCCGTGATGACTGAACTCTTATCTAGTTACACATATTCGCAGATACTTTAATATGTGTGTGTAAAACAGGTATGTGTGTATTTTTATTCATCTGCGTTCTATGTTTTGCTTTGATAGGAACCCCTCATCCCCATCCTTCCTCAGCTTTTTGAAGACTGTAGTAATGAGTCACTGCTGCCTATTGCTTTGAAACTAAGGACTTTCTAGGTCAGCGATTTTTTTTTAACATTCTCCTCAATTCACTCCCTTCGGTGGGCTTTCATATAAGTGTATGTAGTTCAGAGACTGCTTGAATGAGGAAAGAAAAGTTAATCTATATTCACAATACATCTACTATGTGCTTGGAACTTTATACACTATTTTATTTAGTCCATAAACAGGCATTATGCTTCGCTCTGAAAAATGTGAAAATGGCAACAGGGGCTTAGTTATGTTAAGAGACTTCTCCAACATAAACTAGGATGTGGCAGGCTGGAAGTGAAGTCAGGGATTTCCTGTTCACATAATCTGTGATCTTCTCACCACAACATACGCTCTCTAATTCTTTGTAATCACGTCCTTTGCCAAGGTTCAATGCTGTGCCAGGTCACTACTTCTCTGTATAATTGTTTCTTCTGAAAAATGAGATACTTAACTCTGAAAGCCAGTCCAGTTCCAACACTATTTAACTTCATTTTGTTTGCCATCAGGGGCTTTTAGGGTCTGGCCATTCATAACAAAAATGCTGAATAATACACAAAAGCCATGCTTGGGACTACTAGATCTGCCATTATTGAGACATTGATTACTGCCCCTATTTTCAGAGACTTGTCCATTTGTTTGGATGTTTAGAAATAGTTTTGCAAACAGAGAAGCCTCATATCATCTGCGCTCAGCTGGGAATCAATATTGGTTTTCTTTATCTGACTGTGGGCCTTCAGGCCATACGTCTTGGGAAAATTTTAGGGAATTCTGCTTGATAAACCAATTCCACTAGTGAGAACAGAGCCTTCTCTTTGGGGCCTCTAGCCCCCTCTTTCCATCTCTGGGAGCAAAGAGGAATAGGCAAACAGCTGGAAAAAACAGGATCTCGTTCCAACACTCTTACAGTCATCACTATATCTATATATCGTGCCCTCTTAATTCTAATAGGTGCCCCCATGTGCAGAAGTTAGGTTATATTTCTGGCAGTTTCAAGATAAGTTATTTTGTTGGAGATGATCTTTGAAGTAGTACTAGAAGGTAATATTTCCAGATGTCATTACTACTTTAATAGGACTTTAATAATCCTACTTGTTTTCCTGGGAGAGAAAGAACCCATCTTACAAGAGGCACTGGGGTGCCTTCTGGCCAATTGTTGGTATGAAGAGCTGTCTTGAAAAAGAATTCTGATCAACTCCATCCCTTTTGCTCTATTAGCCAATCCACATTTTTTTAAAGATCCATTTTGAAAATCAAAGAAATAGAAAATGTTACCACTGCCAATTTCTGTTTGATAAGCCAGTGAAGAAAGTTAAAAGAGCAAATGACAATGAAGTGAAAACTAATAGAGATTAACTGAATGCAAAGATTATTTCTTAAGGTTCTGTGCATGATACTCTTAGCCTTATTTGGCTTGAACAAGATAAATTAAGTATCAGGCTTTGCATATATCTTTGCTTTACAGTTACATTTCTCTCCTTGAAATTAGAAGCCAAAATTCTGTGTTCAGGTTATGAGGGTAATCTGGCTGAAAACATACTGGAATCAAAGGTAACTTTTTGCTAAATAGAATCAGTTAGATTCTAAAAACAAAAAACTCTTCTTTCTAAGTAAAATCGAGACAGCTCTTGAGACAACAGTAATTAACTCTCTCATAACTGGATTTTTAAGATCTTAATTTGGTCAAATAAAGGAGGAATTAATTGAATAGGTTCACTTTATTAAAATTAGCTCCCAAATAACTCTGTGATACAGACGAGAGAGCCACAAAATAAAAAATAAACAATCACTACTAGTAACAACTACTACTATTATTACTACTAATAATTACAATTTATTATGCCCAACCATGTATCAGACACGGTGTGTAATGAAGCACTGTTTCTCAGCAGTGCTGTGTCCTTTTTTTCCTACTCTTTGTGTTCCAATTTGTGCTTCTGGAGGCATTTACAAATTAGCCTGATGTTCTTTTCAGTAGTGGCACACGACTGGTGATTAACATTTTGCAATATTAAACAGTTCATATTCATGTGTGAAATTCAATTACTGATATCTTACATCAGCAACTAGCTGAATACTGAACTCTAAAATTGTGTTTTTTTAATATTAGGAAATTTAATTTTATTTTCAAACAACCAAGTAAAAAGCTCGGCCTGATTTAAATACTTTTGATTGAATGTTGGATATCACTACTTTTACTTTGCATTTGAATTCTCATAGTTATGAATATTTAGAAGAAAGCAACTTGAAATATTTATGAAAATGATTTTTATTTTTTGCATTTTTTGCACTTACTGTAATTTATATTTGTATAAAATACATTAACATTTTGTACATTTTGAATATGATTCTATTTATTTTTAATCTTTTAGATCCCATAAGTAGAACACAAATTATGAAGAAGCGTTGATGACAGCACAACTAGTAACCTTACAGAATTAAAGGCCAAAAAAACTAGAATTAATATAAAATTATTTATGATTTATATGTGCTTTTATTTATATATACTCATCCAAATATTGTCAAAGCAACACTCATACATGAGCAATCATGATTAAATTCATACGTCTTTGACATTTTGCCACTAAACTATAGTTTGATGAATATTTTAAAACTTTGGTTGTGATGAAGGCATATTTGTCAGGGTAGACATATAGGACTCATTTTATTTGTTTGTTACTGTTATTTGTAACTTCTAGATATTTAGGGCTCTATTAAATTGACCTTCATCTGTATTCTTGCCCAGGGCCCTACAAATGTTAAGGGTGGGCTTGGGGAGAGGCACTTCCACTCCTGTGACATTCTCCAGGTCCCTGCCCTGAGTACTGGACTTAGAGATCCCCTAATCAGACCCCTGCATTTTACAGATGGAGGAACCCTGATGGTTGGCTGCAAGCCTAAGCCAAACCGTAACGTTGTCTGCATAGACCAGGAAATGGAGGCCTCTGAAGCAGGCAGAGTGGCATGTTCCTTGCGCTAAGCTGGAGGACTGCCAGGTCCTCTCTTGCAAACAGTTCACTCATCTTAGACTGAAAGCGTGGGCCACGATAGCCAATTGTATGAGGTTAGCTTATTCCTCAGGCTTCAGGCAGCTCACACGGGCAGCAGACCCCAACCAGGAGCCCTCTCCAATTGCCAACCCTCTCTCTCTAACTTATGTATCTTTTAACAAAGCATTGTATTTGTATCAACATAGGTGAATTCTAAAAGGGCTAATTACAAAGAGGCTGGAGGCCACCCCTAGGAATAGTGCAGTGTCCTGGGGCTAGAAGCAGCTAAAATGGTATCACTGAGAGGGTGGTGACCAGAATCTAGGAGAGAGATGATTGTGGAGATGGCTGCCTGAGAGTGGCCTTTGGTGGATGGACACATTCAAAGTGACCTCAGAAGGAAGGAACTGGGAGAAAAATTCCATATCTCCCACCTATTTTCCTCCATCTCTGGCCAGGGCTCCCCATTGGTCAAACCTAGCTGGAGGTCAGAAGGCACAGAAACCCTGAAGATGTAATACTTACCAGTCACAGACAGAGCATATGAAAAGGGGTGGAAATGCATTTGTAGGGGCAAGTGGATGAGATTTGGTACAGCAAGTGAGTCTATCATATATTTTGGATCTTTTGATTGTCTTGCTAAGCAGAATAAGTAGTGGATGGAGGGACCAGAACACTCTAATACCTGAGCAAACAGGGCCCCTGCGCAGGTTGGAGTGACTTCCTCAACAATATCTGAGACCCTTCCAGTGCTTGGGACCAGCTGGGACCAGAAGAGCCACCCAGGAAGGGTGCTCTGAGAGCAGATCGAGACCTGTGTGGGCCTGGTCTTTGTTTCTTTCCATCAGGGCACTTTTTGATGTTCTATTCCACACACAAACGGGCATCAGAAGCTCAGAGTAGCTCTGGGACTTGTGCTGTGGGACTGGCCCTGGTGATCCTGGCCAGACCCCAGTTCCAGGGGGGAGGCCGGACAAGTGGCTCACTCTGCTAGTGTGGTTCTTTTGCAGGATCACATGAAATTGGGCCACCAGCATGGTGGTGACAGACTGACTTGATGTGACTCTCACTCAAGCTAGACACAGGCTGAGTTCAGGACTCTATTTTACTGCTGACCCCTGGCTCAAGCTGCATGGGTGGCCTCTCACTTGTCAAGGTTCCAACCAGGGTGCCACCTTCATCTCTAGAACTCGTGAGTGGTGGGCATGGCAGAAGGCATCCTTTGGCTTGTGTATCCCCCACCTCTGGTACCCAGAACAGTCTCCCACCCCCTGCGAAGGCTCCATGCCATATATTGGTCAGTGCCCCAGACCAGGCCACACCTGTCTGGCTGATAGAGTTCAAGACCAATGCACTACAAGCCAATGGGTCCTCCCATTCCATGTCCTCTCTTATCTCTGATTGGAACTGTGATGTGCTCTCGGGTCTGTCTGAGCTATGCCAGGTAAGGGTGACAATCCTTGCACAATGGGACCACTCTTCTCATTTCAATCACTGACCTCTTGCCTGTCCTTCTCACTGGCAGCTCTGTGTGGAAGGCAAGGGTACAGGTGACACTGAAAGAGAGAACATTCTAAGAATACATTAAGGACTAAAGAGTTCAAGAGAAGATACGGTTGGAAAACGTTTGGTTCTATATTTAAGCTATAAAGTTCTGCACGGTAAATTTAACATCATCATGAATAAATTATTGTTCTAACTTTCCTGCATAGATGGGGTAAGACTTACATTTGTGGGCTTCTCCAACAAAGCACAGAAACAAACTTTCTAAGTCGCTGGAAGTCAACATTCACGGGCAGCGCGATAGATTACACAGTGTTTAAAGTAATGATATAACCAGCATTAAATAAATGGTACTGAACAACTGCTGAGGCAAGAAGAGCTTTTGTTTCCCACATATAAAGAACCATGGCATTGTGAGTTACAACAGCATTGCTACCATTTGCTTGTGGTAAGAGATATGAAATTGTCCAGAAACTTCACATTTGTCAATAAAAAACAGGAAAAGATGGTTCCCAGATCTGAACAGAAAGAAACGGTGCCTGGATACCACAAAGCATCTTTATTGAACCGATTAAACAATAAGCAGTTACATAAGTACTTCTTCTCTCCCGTTTATTCTAAATCTTCATCAATAAAATACTATTCCTCCCACCGATCCATGACTTTTATAATGCATTTTAATCTAGATGTGGCTATAGACAAAGGATCCAAAAAAAAATTATTTGCCTAGAAGGAGCTCTGTGGAGGACCCTAAGGAGCTTTCTCCCTTAGTGTCCAAGAACAGGGGCAAGGTTAATACTGATTACAAAGGGAGTAGATATAACGTTGATGTAACGAGATCACTGACCCAAAAGACCAAAAGCTGGGTTCAAGTCTGGGCTCTACTTCTTACTAGCTGTGTGGCCTTTTTAAAAAATAACTTTATTTATTTATTTACTTTTGGCTGTGTTGGGGCTCCGTTGCTGTGCGTGGCCTTTCTCTAGTTGCGGTGAGCGGGGGCTACTCTTCGTTGCTGTGCGTGCACGGGCTTCTCATTGCGGGGACTTCTCTTGCTGCGGAGCACGGGCTCTAGGCACGCAGGCTCAGTAGTTGTGGCTCACGGGCTCTAGAGCTCAGGCTCAGTAGTTGTGGCGCATGGGCTTAGTTGCTCCGCGGCATGTGGGATCTCCCCGGGCCAGGGCTCGAACCCGTGTCCCTTGCATTGGCAGACAGATTCTTAACTACTGCGCCGCCAGGGGAGACCTGTGTGGCCTTTTTAAGTGAACTTGACATCACAAATTCTCAGCTTATTCATATATAAAACTGTAGTAATCATATGTGCCCTCCTTACCAAATAGGTTTAGTTTACTGACAACAGAAATTCATATTTAAGAACAAACTTTGTAAACTTTACAATGATTTGAAATACGTATTTTGAAATAGCAAATTTTGTATAAAAACAATGAAAATTCTTTTCTCTTTAAAGTAATTCAATGCTCTGTATGCACATTCTGTTTATTTTATTCTAATTAGACTGTGAAAAAATAGTCTCTCTAAGGTCACCTTTTCCTTTCAGTGGTTCAAAGCAGCATTCATTAGGCCTCTTTATGTAATGGAACCAGTCAAAATTGCATTAAAATTATTAAAAAGCCATTTCCCATCAAAGGCTAGTTGATTTGGGCTTTCCAAACCACTGACAATTTCACTGTTGTATGTTTTCAGCAGAACTATGCATTTAAAGCTTATATATAAGCTGAAATTCTCCCCCAGGATATCAAGAACACCACAACTTTCCTTTGGTGTCATTTGTGTTATGATTTCAATTATTTCTTGACATTTCAGAAGTGAAAGCTTTGGCCTCCACTCTCTATGACTTCAAAAGATGGATCCCATTAGATCAATAAGGGGGCCAAGGGACCAAGGGGGTAATTTATACTGCCATTGCCGTTCAATTTTCTTTTAGCCTGGGGTCTCTTTTAAGCAGGAGAACACGAAGATGAAGTGCTGCTGTCTAAACAGAAAGCCAAGTGGAGAAAAGACTGGGATCTATTTTCATTATTTGGCTAAGAAAAATAAACCTCTCTTTGTCTATCTATGTCTCTAATTTATTACAGTTCTTCATTGCAAAGTATTTCCAAAGATTAAAGCCCACAGTCCATTTGTCATTGTAGAGTTAGAGTGTCTTAGCCCTTGTCTCCTTGCAACAAGTTTACCTGGTTTAGACCTCATGTCAAAAGTCATGAACACACAGCCATGAACTTTGGAAGGGAAGTCAGGGGGTATTGATTTGGGGGATCCTAACCAACTTCCCCCTAAGTTCTTGCATACTGCGAAATCAGCATGTGATAGAAATGAGGGTGATGCACTACCACAATATCACAGACGTAAACAAACACACTACTGTGGTTTACTAATAGAAATAAAGTTCTCTCTCTGTTTCTGACCTCAGTCAGACCATTAGAAGGTTATGAAATGGACTCATTTGGAGATACTGTAATTAAAAGTAAGAAAACCTAAGAAGTATTCAGAAGTCAAAAATGACTATAAGGTTAGGAAGATCTTTGATGAAGGCCTGAAGGTCTCCTTTGGGTTGATGTAGACATATGAAAGGGATTTAATAGTAGCCTTCAAATAAGAGAAGGTTTTTAACAGGAGGCAATAAATTTCTTCCTTATCTTCCTGATAGGCCTTTATTACTTTGCTTGAATTTATTCTTTCCATCTTCTCTCCAACTCTCTGTTCTTTGCAACCTTAAAAATCAGTTCCTTCTTAACCCTGAAGACATTCATTTCAAATTTATAACAAATTTAACTTGCCACCATGACATACGTAGGGCCTTATATATACAACTCCATCCCCAGAATCTGTAATTTCTGTCCACTCAACCCACCTTTCAGTCACTGCTTCCTTCAACTCACTATCCTGTCCTTTCCTCTCAACTACTTAACATGACTCCTACCCCAGGGTCAATCATCTTACCACAAGGACTTCCAGGCCCAGCTGGCCCTCTACTCACTGTATCTCTGCTCTCCCACAGCTGGAGATATTTAATCCTTGCCTGCAGACCGTCTTAGTTGAACCTCCAGGTCTTCCTCACCAATTGATCCAGTTAGTAACAAGTTAGTCACACTTTCATCCAAATACTTCTTGTTCCTACCTCATTATGCTTAACTCTGGTTCAGGTCATGGTAAGCATTTTCCTGCAGCAAGAGCCAGCATACCAGAGTGGTGAAAATGTTCACACCCTGAATTTAGACAGTGTGCCCCTTGCTAGCTCTGTGACCTGGGACAAATTACTTAATCTCTCTAAACTATAAAGGAGAGATATTGGTAGCATCAATCTACAGAGGCAGACTTAACATGAAACTATCAAAGCTTAAGCTTTAGGGTTCTTCTCTTGCACGGGCTCCCTTCAAAGTCTTGGGAGGAGGAGCACTAGTAATGTGTTTTACAGTCATATCTTCTCGAAAATTTTGCAACAGTATGATATGTTTGATGTCTGTCTCCCTTTGTTGTAATTCCTGTCATTGTATGGTATCCAGACTGGCCACAGACATTTCTGGGATCCAGGTACAGAGAAGTTTAGTTGGTCATACATTTAACTTGAGTAGAGAAAGATATAATTATGTGTTTCACAATCACTTTGTCATGTATGATTAAATTTTACTTGCTTCCAGGGAAATAGTCTTACTTTAATGCAGAGTATCGCATCAGAAGTATGTGGATACAGGAGAAAAATCAAGTTGTGAAATGTACAAATCCAGAAGATAATTTGCATAAAACTCTTCCAATTAGATTTATAAAATTTATATTAGAGGATTCCAATCCTGTAGAGGGCTATTCAAAGTGGCATAGGAATATAGTCAGTAAGACAGCAAATACCAATATGAATGTGCCATATGCTTTTTGCTAAATATCATTCAAGAAAGATATTTTGATAAATATCATTCAACATAGATATTTCCAGAATTCCCGTGTCTGTAGGACACAAACCAATAGTAGCAGTATTAATACAGAAAGCAATTATATCTGTAACAAATATTAAAGAAATCTGATAGGGCTTTTCCCAAATTTTACAACCATCTTAAAAAGTTATATTACCAAGATCAATTTTCAGCTTAATAATGGCATTATCAATAATGAGTTATGAAGTTGAATGAAGCTTTTCTAAGTAAGCAATAGTTTAAAAAAGAAAACAAACTTTGACAAACCCTGCTAGAGAAAATTTTCTATTCTCTGTATCTGTTATCTATTGCCTGGATAATGCTGTGTGCCAACTGCAAAATCTCAGTGGCATTCATGGATAAGCATTATTGTTCATGAGACTGGAGGAAGATGGGGGTTGACCAGATGGCTCTCTTGATCTTGGCTTCGTTTCTTCATGTTTGGGGACCAGCTAACTGTAGGCTGATCTAGGCTGGCTTTTGGCTATGACAACCATGGTGATGAGGCTCTGCTTCACGTCTCTCATCCTCCAGCAGGCTGGTCTCATTGCAAAGGTAGAGGTGCAAGACAAAGGAAGCCCAATTGTGCAAGTGCTTTTCAAGTCTTTTCCTGCTTCCAATTTGTTAACATCCCACTGACCAAATCAAGTTACATGGTTAAGCCCAAAGTCAAAGTGGTAGGGCACTACAAAGTTATGTGACAAAGGTGTGAATATAAGCAGTAGTGAAAATGGGGGCCATTTAAAAAATTGATTCATTTAAATATCAACATTATAAATATGCTTCAAAGGTATGGTGCAATCACTTCTGACATTCCCAGATTTATTTTGCAAAGTACTAATTACATAGAGTCGCAGTAGAAAATGATTATAGATATGAGATTTTAAAATTAGGATTTAGAAATAATATACATTGACTTTTAAACATTAGATACTACACAAATTGTCCCCTTCCTGATAAAAATTTACCATCAAAATTTACAAAATTTACCATTCTGTTTTATTTATTGTGTTACTTACAGTCTTACCTTTAAACTGAAGAGATAGTACATGTGTAGAGGCGTTTGAGGGATGTACAGATTTCATCAGTGTTATTAACAGAACTTTATTATTATTTATTATTAGTGGTTAGCTTTATTGTGGTAATTATTTTTCATTCCTTACTATGTAATAGCAGAAAGTAGAATGAGCTAAAAGGTGGAAGGGGGAAGATGGATAGTTGAGTTGATATGCTAGGGCTGGGATGTTGAGAAAGGTGCTTGCCTCAACAAGCAGCCAAAGTGTGGCATGATGTTACTAGACTGAACACAGAAGCCACCATCACCCTTTACTCCAGGACCTGAGTGGGAGCTAGTTGCACTGAGGGAATTACCAGAGGCAGCTCTCCTTCTCACTGGCATGTAACCAATAGCTCTCCATTTGAATCCAGCCCCTTCTAACCTGATCTCCGAGGTGCAAAAAGAGTGTATTTTCCTAAGGCACAAATATGATTATATTACTCCTTAGTTTTTATGGTTATCGCAGTGGCCTCCACATTGAAACTCCTTAGTGCTCCCTGATCAGACAGGGACTCACATCTCTAGTCTCAACTGTTAGCACACCTCTTTATTCTATTTTTAAAACAAACAAAAACCAACAGACCAAACAAGGAGAGAAAAGGTGTTTTCCAACCCCTAATGGCCCTGCAGTGTCTTGCTTCTGATCACTTGGGCATACCATGCCCTCTGATGAAACAGCTTCCCTCCGACCCCCCCTACCTTGCCTTGCACCCAACATAAGCATACATTTCCTTCCTTCCCCTGCCTTTCTTATTCTTCCTTCAGGGCTGAACTCAGATCATACTTTCTCCAGAAAGTCTTCCTGGAAAGCAGCCTTCCTCAAACTGGCTTAGTGTCTATCCTCTGGGAGCTCATAGACCTGTGCATTTAACCCATCGTAGCCTTTATCACTCTGCACTGAAATTGTCTCTCTATGTGCCTGTTTCTCCTCTAGATGCAAGACTCTTATGGCCAGGGATTGTGCCCTGCTTAGGATGGTAACCCAAACCCAAGCCTAGCATAGTGCCTGACACAAGAGAGGGACCAAATATTTGTTGTTTTAAACTAAGCATCAGTGGAGAAAAATAGGGATAATTACATTTTTATATTATTGTAACCAGAGATCTTCTGAATGTCGTGGAAAGAATCAGCCCTACTCTCAACCCTTCTTGCTTAGTTATCTGTTCTTTCAGTTTTGTCACATAAGAACAAAATGCCTCCAATATTCTAAAGATAACGGAACAGACATTGTGCCTTTTTCATGCCTGAGGACACAGTGACTCATAACAGGATGCTAATGTATGCTGGAAACACCATCTCTCTGTACTGTTGAACCCACTGTCCTTTACAATCAGCTGTGTTTATCTCCAGATGTGTTCTTTTGCTATAAGTCATCAATGTATAGCCTGAGCTGGGAAGCACACTTATTCTCTCATGCTACCTGCTACTGGAATAGATCATGTTCAGGGAATTCTTCTGTAGCTGATCTCAGTGTTTGTCTAGATCTAGGCTTTAAGTAATTACAAAAATTAGAACGTGTGTGTGTGTGTGTGTGTGTGTGTGTGTGTAGGAAAAAGAGGGTGTGTGTGTGAGTGAGAAAGAGAGACATAAAGAGGAAAAAATAAAAAAAAATGCCTTCTATCATAGCAATAGGAAAAAATCTGTTATCTTGGATTTAATGTTAGGTAGTGTGTTCCCATTTTCCATTGCTGGGTAAGGAATCACCTCAAAACAAGCATCTCCTTGATTGCAAATGGGGTTGTACATTTTTCTATTGTTATGCTAACCAGCTGTATTTCTTAAAGTACTCAACTTTTGGTTTCAGGACCCATTTACACTTTTAAAAATATTGAGGACCTCAAAGCTTTTGTTTATGTGGATCATATCTTTTGATATTTTTACCATATTACAAATTAAAACTAAGAAGTCTTAAAATATGCACTTATTAATTAATTGGAAAAACCTATTATATGTTTTCATATATAAAATTTTAATGAAAAATAATTGCTTCTAAAACCAAAAATAATTTGAGAGGAGTGGCATTGTTTTATATTTTTACATCTTTAATGTGAAACTTGTTAGAGGACAACTGGATTCTCGTATTTGCTTTGGTATGCAATCCATTACAATGTGTTGTTTTGGTTGAATTATAAGAAGAAAATTCAGTATCTCACAGATGTGTAGTTGGAAAAGGAAGAATATTTTAATAGCCTTTTCTGAAAAATGTAGGTTTTTTTTTTTTTTTTTTTTGATACTGCACAAAACTCACCAAGTGGCTATTTCTTAAAGGTTACTTTCAAAACAGAATCTGAAACCATAGTAATGAAATTTTGGTGTTCTTTTCAGTAAAATCCATTGGCATTTCTAGGACTTTGAATATATTTTTTTACCCATGCATGATTTTAAAATATCATGCCTAAGCCACTTAGAAAATATTAACTTGCTGAGTTATTTAAAACTTCCAAACATTATCACATTTCATTACAAAGTATCAAAAACTCAAATTTGTTAATATTATCACCAACCTCATCAGAAAAGTGCTGAAGAACTGGCAAGCGGTCAAGCTTACCATAGTAGTTACACATTATCCAATATTCTGATTTTCACTTGAAAACTCAGATTTTTGTCACTGGCAACAAACATAATTGTTGTCCTTAAAGTGAGAGCTTACTCAGTTCAGTTTCAAGAAAATGTCTTCCAAATATCTAAGTTCAAATAACCATAATTTGTCTGTCAATTCCTTCAAGTATAAGTGTTGTTCCATGAAAAACAGTGGCGAGTTCCTCTTGCAGTTTAAACAATCACAAAGTGCTTTCTCGAGATACTATTATACTTCAGTATTCAGCAAAAGTGCTTTGTTCATACTTCTCATTTCGTCACACAGCAAACTAACAAGATGTGTCCTCAAGGACTGAGATTTAGTAAAATTGATAACATAATGTTACTGCTTCATCGAGGACATTCTTCATTAAAATTGGCCTTTTTGCTTTGTGTTGTTTTATTTTGTTTTGTTTACCATAAGTGCACAGTGGTGAAAAACACAGTGATCACAAGTTTGCTGCTGCTGTCTTGGTTTATGCTAAGGCACCAGTAGTTTGCCCACCATTGTTTTTGTACAATGTCAACACAGAGGGGTTAGTATCCAAAAATATAAATAACTCATACAACTCAATAGCGAAAAAGCAATACAATTAAAAAATGGGCAGAAAATCTGAATAGACATATTTACAAAGAAGACATACAGATGGCCAACGGGCACATGAAAGATGCTCACCATCACTAATCATCAGGGAAATGCAAATCAAAACCACAAAAAGATATCACGTTATACCTGTCAGAATGGCTATCATTAAGAAGACAGGAACTAACAAGTGTTGGCAAGGACTGGAGGACATTATGCACTGTTGGTGGGAAGGTAAGTTAGTACAGCCACTATGAAAAACCGTATGGAAGTTCCTCAAAAAATTAAAAGTAGAACTATCATATGATCCAGCAATTACACTTCTGGGTATTTCATTCAAAAAAATGGAAACACTAATTGAAAAAGATATATGTACTCTCATGTTTATTGCAGCATTATTTACAATAGCCAATATATGGAAAAAACCTAAGTGTCCATTGATGAATGAATGGATAAAGATGTGATAGATACACACACACACACACACACACACACAGGAATATTATTCAACCATAAAAAAAGAATGAAGTCTTGCCATTTGTGCCAACTTAGATGGACCTCAAGGGCATTATGCTAAGTGCAATAAGTCAGACACGGAAAGACAAATACTGTATGATCTCTCTTGTATGTGGAGTCTAAAAAATATATTAAAATTTTTACGTAAAACAAGTTTGTACATACAGAGTAGAGAACAGATTGGTGGTTGCCATAGTCAGGGGATGGAAGGTGGGAGAAATGGGTGAAGAGAGGGAAAAAAGGATTTGATTCTAGAGACATTGCTTTATTAAACTTTGTCTACCTTCTTCATACTTCTAAATAGAAAACAAATATGAGTTAATGCCTGAGCCTGAGAGTCCATCACAATTCTCACTGAAAATGTCATCTTAGAGTTTGGCACTTGTGTAGTTTTATTTATTACTTCTGATTGGGATTCCTTGCTAAAAATTTATTTTAACAATATGCTATTCTACCAATATGTTTCACCATATAATAATTAAAATACGCTCCCTAATGATGAAGAGTACAATTTTTTAAATCCTAAAAAGTGAAAATGAAAACTCACTGCCAGTGTTTATAAAGAACAGAGTAGTTTTAAGTGCATTATTGCCATACTACACATGAGAGAGGAATATGTCGATGATACAATTGTAAGTAATGAGATCTTCAACTGTCAACCAGTCTGACCTAGCAAGGTACTTCTATTTGTCATAAGTAAAAATTCCTGATGGTAGAGCTTGATCTTGAGTCTGCAATGTATTCAAGTTGTTTATAGTCACCCAGATGCAAAAAGAAAAACTCTCTTGGCTGTTATGGCTTGGGATGAAAGTCAAATGACACTTGTAGTTCTCTCTGCTAACCTTACCTGGGAATATACTACCGGAGAAGAAATATGAGTCTGCATAATCGAAGCACTTATCCAGGGTAGTGGCACTGTGCTGGTCTGCGGAAATGAGGAAGAAAGAGACAAAGCACAAGACTTTTGATAGGTTACCACCACCCACCTGAGGAACATGGACCAATGGCTGTTAAGAATCAATGAGGTAACTTTCTCAGAGGTTTGAGGGCTAAATGCTTCCTGAATGGCAATGATAATTGCTGCTGTAATTAACAGTAGCAATAAAGTATTTAAATAGTAGTAATAAACTATTTAAATAAACTATTTAGATAAAGTTAGAATTCATACTGGCATATTGTGTAAGGTGAGGTTATGACTAGATTTTTCTTCCAAATAGCTAGTCAGCTATACCAATTCACAAATTATTCTCCTTTTTCTGACAGATATCTTATAATTCCCATTAAAAAAATACAGTCTGTTTTAAGGCTTAGTTATTAATTTTGTGACTCTATCTCCAATTGTGTTGTTAATACCGTACTCTTTACCTTTAGGTGTTTTAGTAGCTTGTAAAACTAGTTTCTCTCGCTTTGACTTCTTGACCCATCAAATGTATTTGGGACGTGAAAGAGGGTACTGGTTTTGTTAGAAGGAGGCTGAAGTTCATCAATTTCACTTGTCTCATTAAAAGCTGCGTTTTAGAGGGAGGGAGACGCAAGAGGGAAGAGATATGGGAACATATGTATATGTACAACTGATTCACTTTGTTGTAAAGTAGAAACTAACACACCATTGTAAAGCAATTATACCCCAATAAAGATGTTAAAAAAAAAAAGCTGCTTTTAAAACCTTTAACATACTTGCATGGGCATTTTCATTTAGAATGGGAACTCATTCACCACTTTCCTATGTTTTAAAGAACCCTCAATTTTCTCTCCTGCTGCCAAGTTGGAGATCATTCTGCCACACAGAAAATCAAAGCTACTGTGACAATTCAGATACAGCTACCATTTGCAAGCACTACACAGTTGGGACCATGATAAACAAAAGCAATACAAACCCTTGCAACAACTGTGTTAGATAAGTATGTTACTGAAGAGGAAACTGACTCCCAGAAAGATTAATTTATTTATAACGTAAGGATTTCTGGCTAGTATTCCAGTGAAGTGATAATAATATGGACTATTCATTGTGCACCTCAATTAAACTTGAATTCCTACTATCAGTTTAACTATCAGTGTCAAAATGTCACTGTGATAAGCAGAACTCTAATCTTATCCTCAATAAGCCTTGCCCTTGTACAATTCCCTCCCTTTGAATGTGTGGACTCAGAATGTGATAAGATATCACTCCTGTGATCCTGTGATTATCATGGTTTTTCTTCCAGGAATCCCACCAAGTCTTAACAGTGAAGAGTTAGAAAAAATCCCCTTGTGGTCTGGCCAGGAGAAGGGAAAGTAACTATTTTGAAATATGCTTAAACCATTCTCCATAAGAAAGAGCTATTCTCCAAGGGAAGATACATTGCCAAAGCCTTATTCAGACTTGGGAGAAGTGCATTTACCCCACTCCAGCTGTGGTTAGCTTTCCTGTCTCACTTAAAAAGGTAAAAAAAAAAAAAAAAAAAAAAAATTGAAGAAGCACTTGTGAAGGTCAAAGCCTGAAGCATTGGCTCACTAAAAAACTGAGATTGAATCATAAGATTATAGAACACTTCCCCTTACCAATATCTTATCATCACATCAACAGGGCTTCAGAATAATAACAACTGGAAGAGCTGCAAGGCTCAGACTTGATTTAAGAAGGAATTTCTAGGAGAGCCCAAAGACAACAGGGGGACAAAAACAAGTACACTAGAGGAATTTAAACCCTCTGGCACAGTTACAGAAAACATTATATATAGCCCAAGTCCTAACTGTATTATGAAACCACACAATAAAGGCTTTTAGCTCAGTTCTTATTGCCCAGTGCATCACTACTCTAAGCATGCCTTTCAACAAAAAATAAAAAGGCAAGTTAAAAGGCAGAGTCTAAAGAGACAAAGGAATCATCAGAACCAGACTCAGATATGACACAGATGTTGTAATTATCAGAGAGAGGATTTAACTAATTATTAATATGTTAAGAATTCTAATGGAAAATGTAGACAACATTCAAGAATCGATGGCTAATGTAAGTAGAGAGGCAGAAACTCTAAGAAAGAATTGAAAGGATATGCTAGAAAAAAAACTGTAACAGAAATAAAGAATGGATTTGATGGGTTCATCATTAGACTGGACCTGGCCATGGGAAGAATCAGTGAGTTTCAAGATATATCAATTGAAACTTGCTAAACTGAAATGCAGAGAAGAAAGATTGGGGAAAAAAACACAAACAAACAAACTCTGGAACATTCAAGAACAGTGGGACAATTTTTAAAGATGTAATACGTTTATAATTGGAATACGAAAAAGAAAAGAGTGAACAGAAGAAATATTTGAAATAAAAATGGTCAATAATTTTCCAAAATGAATGACAGACACCAAACCATAGACCCAGGAAGCTCAGAGAATATCAAGCAGGATAAATACCCAAAAGAAAAAAAAACCAAAACAAACCTCACATAAGCATATCATATTCAAATAGCAGACAGCCAAAGCCAAAGAGAAAGCCTTGAAAAAACCAGAGGGGTAGAAAACACTTTACATATAAAGCAACAAAGATAAGAATTACAGTGGATGTCTCATCAGAAACCATGCAAACAAGAACTACACGAGTGAAATATTTAAAGTGTTGGAAAAAAATTCCTACCAACCTAGAATTCTGTATCCAGGGAAATTATTCTCCAAAAGTAAAGGAGAAATAAAAACTTCCTCAGGCAAACAATGAGGATTTCACCACCATCAGACCTGCCTTAAATGGAATGTTAAAAAGGAGTTATTTAGGGAAAAGGAAAATTATGTAGGCCAGAAACTCTAACTGCATAAAGGAAGAGTGCTAGATGAGAGTAAATAAAGGTAAATAAAATCTTTAATTTTTTATTCTTAATTGAGCTAGAAGATTACTATTTAAGGTAATAACATTAACAAAGTATTTGGTGATTATAACATATAGATAAGAAAATTAATGACACCAATGTCATAAGAGATGGAAGGTAAGAATTGGGAATAACCTGTTATAAGGTACCTTCCCTATCTGTGAAGTGGTATAGTGTTTTTACACTGAGAATACTTGTAAATGTATATTGCAAACTCCAAGGCAGCCACTAAAATTTTTAGAAAGAACTATAATTGATATACCATGACATTAAATACAATGGAATTATGTAAAATGCTCAATTAAACCCAGAAAAGGCAGAAAAAGGAGGAAAGGAAAAAAAACAAAGAACAAGTACAATGAAATAAAAAATAATTACAAACGTGATAGGTTTTTATCCAACTATATCAATACTCACTTTAAATGTGAATGGTCTAAATTTACCAATTAAAAGTCAAAGATTGTCATAATGGATAAAAAAATAAAACCCAATTATATGTTGTCTACCAGAAACTCACTTAATATAAGGACTCATGTAGGTTAAGAGTAAAAGCATGGAAAAGGCTATTCAGACTAAATCAAGACATTAGTCTTATATTTAATTAATTAATTAATTAATTAATTAATAATTTTGAAAAGTTTCTCTTCCTCCTTCCCCTCTCCATTTCAGGATCATGAGGGAAAAGGAATATGGTCATGTCTTTTATTTCCTGGTGCTCTGTCTGCTTTTCTCTTCCATCATCTTAGTCTTCCAGAGTCGGGACGGGAGAAGAGAGGCTTAAGGGAAAAGCACCAAGATGCGGATATTCAAATACTGGCTGTTTCCCGGGCATAGATGTGGGTTCCTTGGGAACCTCTGAACTGCAGTTTCTCAACATGGGCAATACACTCCCTGGCTGATCTCTTTTGACCCCTACTCAGCTCCTGTCTCTAGTGGTTTACCCCTGTAGTTACCTTGTCCTTGCAGGAGACCCCCACTGGGAGGAGTGGTTTCAAGAAGCTTGAGACTCTCTACCTTCGGAGGTACCTACTTGGCCAACGGGAGCTATGTTCTTGCCATAAAATTTTCTGTAAATGTGGCTGCTCTCACCACTGCCCTGGCTCATTGCCTTGCTATTACAAGCTATTCCCACTAGCCCCCTGCCTTTAGAGTTCTTCAGGTAGAAGAAGTGACCAGTTCTATGCCCACATTTCCTATCCCTGGGGAACATGCATCATGTTCTCCTCAGAGCTGTTCAACTGAGTTCACTCCTCACCTGGTGGTTGAATAGAGATGGTCTGCAAATTTCCAGAGTTTAGGTGATTCTTCTTTAGGAGGTCCCCAAAGGCTTAAGGCAGGAAAGGGAGAAAAATGTTAAGTGTTCCCCACTCCCATGTAAGCTCTTTACTGAATTCTCTCAAAGAATCTCCAGTCTTCTCTTACAAAGGCTGGAGGTATACATTGCAGTAGAGAGGCAAAGGATGGCTTAGCTACTTCTCAGTGGGTCCATAGAAATAAGGTCTTCCAGTTTTCTTTAGAAACTGAGGATAATTGTCACCCATTCTCCATAGCTTTAGAGATGTAGAAGTATTCTAGGACAACAGAATAAATTTCATTTCTACTGAGTTTTCTCTCCCTGAGTAATGCCTACAACTGCTAAATAAGTAACTACATATAATCTATATTGCTAGGCAATATTGTAAGAACTTAACATGTATGAACTTACTTAATCTTCACTATAACTTTATGAAGTATGGCTGTTTGCCATTTTACAAATGCATACAATAAGATACAAATGGATTAAGCAAGTTGCTCAACGTTAACCAGGTAGTAGTTACCAGAACTGGAACCCAAAGCCCTCTAGTCTGCCTCAAAATTCATGCTCTTAACCCATAAGCCATCCTGCCACATCAGCATATCATTGTAGTTCCCAGGATTTCTTAGCCCATAAATAATTATGGAATTTTTCACTGCTGACAGGAAGTGTGAATTGATAGAAAAGATCACAAGAGAGCTGAAGAGTTACTTAATAAACAGCAACAATGTATTGAGTGCTACTGTGAACTGTGAAGTTATAGGACTATAGGGGAAGACCAAAACACACATGGGCTCTACCTTGATGGAAGTTATATTTTGAAGCAGTCTTTCTCAAACTGGTGGTTATAACCATTACTAGGTAGTAAAATCAGTTTTGTGCAACAAGACTTACATTAGTTGTTTTTTTAACTAATATAGAATGGAATAGAAATTATTAGAGGGTATCACATGTAGTAAGGGTGAGTTTTGTTTCAGTCATATATTTATGTATGTGTACTAGATAATAATATTGGAAAACTATATATTATTTCTTATTGTAATTGTGTGTCAGAAAAAGGCATTGGACTTCACAGGGCAGTCCTGAAGATTAAATGAGATCATTTTATATATATATGTATATATACATATGTACTATGTATATATATATATATATATATATATATATATATACATACACACACATATATATATACACACACACACACATGAAGTTGATGCCTTATTCTTCCAGAATATAAGGATTTAGGTCATTTTATAGAGAGATATATAAAACAGAAAGATAACATCAATTCAAAAATGATGTAAAGAGACAAAAAAATAGTGACACGTATCAGAGCCAGAAATGTCTTCCGCAAATGCATTCCATGAAGTTCTAAATAATTGTAAACTGGGGAACTCAATTTTGGCTTTAATTTTTTTTTAACATGTTATTGGAGTATAATTGCTTTACAATGGGGTGTTAGTTTCTGCTCTACAACAAAGTGAATCAGTTATACATATACATATGTTCCCATATCTCTTCCCTCTTGCGTCTCCCTCCCTCCCACCCTCCCTATCCCACGTCTCTAGGTGGTCACAAACCACCTAGCTGATGTCCCTGTGCCATGTGGCTGCTTCCCACTAGCTATCCATCATGACATTTTTTTTTCTTAGATTCCATATACATGTGTTAGCATACGGTATTTGTTTTTCTCCTTTTGACTTACTTCACTTTGTAAGACAAACTCCAGGTCCATCCACCTCACTACAAATAACTCAATTTCATTTCTTTTTATGGCTGAGTAATATTCCACTGTATATATGTGCCACATCTTCTTTATCCATTCATCTGTTGATGGACAATTACATTGCTTCCATGTCCTGGCTATAGTAAATAGAGCTGCAATGAACATTTTGGTACATGACTCTTTTTGAATTATGGTTTTCTCAGGGTATATGCCCAGTAGTGGGATTGCTTATTGTTTCTAGAGTTTTTGATGATGGCCATTCTGACCGGTGTGAGATGATACCTCATTGTAGTTTGGGTTGGCATTTCTCTAATGATTAATGATGTTGAGCATTTCTCTCATGTGTTTGTTGGCAATCTGTGTCTCTTCTTTGGAGATATGTCTATTTAGTTCTGCTGGCCATTTTTGGATTGGGTTGTCTGTTTTTTGGTATTGAGCTGCATGTGTGGCTTCTAAATTTTGGATATGAATCCTTTGTCAGTTGCTTCATTTGCAAATATTTTCTCTCGTTCTGAGGGTTGTCTTTTGGTCTTGTTTATGGTATCCTTTGCTGTGCAAAAGCTTTTAAGTTTCATTAGGTCCCATTTGTTTTTTTTTGTTTTTATTTGCATTTCTCTAGGAGATGGGTCCAAAAGGATCCTGCTGTGATTTATGCCATAGAGTGTTCTGCCTATGTTTTCCTCTAAGAGTTTGATAGTGTCTGGCCTTACATTTAGGTCTTTAACCCATTTTGAGTTTATTCTTGTGTGTGGTGTTAGGGATTGTTCTAATTTCATACTTTTACATGTAGCTGTCCAGTTTTCCCAGCACCACTTATTGAAGAGGCTGTCTTTTCTCCACTGTATATCCTTCCCTCCTTTATCAAAGATAAGGTGACCATATGTGTGTGGGTTTATCTCTGGGCTTTCTATCCTGTTCCATTGATCTATATTTCTGTTTTTGTGCCAGTACCATACTGTCTTGATTACTGTAGCCTTGTAGTATAATCTGAAGTCAGGGAGCCTGATTCCTCCAACTCCATTTTTCGTTCTCAAGTTTGCTTTGGCTATTCGGGGTCTTTTGTGTTCCTATACAAGTTGTGAAATTTTTTGTTCTAGTTCTGTGAAAAATGCCAGTGGTAGTTTGATAGGGATTGCATTGAATCTGTAGATTGCTTTGGGTAGTAGAGTCATTTTCACAATGTTGATTCTTCCAATCCAAGAACATGGTATATCTCTCCACCTATTTGTATCATCTTTCATTTCTTTCATCAGTGTCTTATAGTTTTCTGAGTACAGCTCTTTTACCTCCTTAGGTAAGTTTACTCCTAGGTATCTTATTCTTTTTGATGCAATGGTAAATGAAATTGTTTTCTTAATTTCTCTTTCTAATAGTTCATTGTTAGTGTATACAAATGCAACAGATTTCTGTATGTAAATTTTGTATTCTACTATTTCACTGTATTCATTGATTAGCTCTAGTAGTTTTCTGGTAGTCTCCTTAGGATTCTCTATGTATAGTATCATGTCATCTGCAAACAGTGACAGCTTTACTTCTTCTTTTCCTATTTGGATTCCTTTTATTTCTTTTTCTTCTCTGATTGCTGTGGCTAGAACTTCCAAAACTATGTTGAATAAGAGTGGTGAGAGTGGGCAATCTTGTCTTGGTCCTTATCTTAGTGGAAATGGTTTTGGTTTTCCACCATTGAGGACGATGTTGGCTGTAGGTTTGTCATATATGGCCTTTATTATGTTGAGGAAAGTTCCCTCTATGCCTACGTTCTACAGGGTTTTTATCATAAATGGGTGTTGAATATTGTCAAAAGCTTTCTCTGCATCTATTGAGATGATCATATGGTTTTTCTCCTTCAGTTTGTTGATATGGTGTATCACAATGATTGATTTGCATATACTGAAGAATACTTGCATTCCTGGAATAAACCCCACTTGATCATGGTGTACAACCCTTTTAATGTGCTGTTGGATTCTGTTTGCTAGTATTTTTTGAGGATTTTTGCATCTATGTTCATCAGTGATATTGGCCTGTAGTTTTCTTTCTTTGTGACGTCTTTGTCTGGTTTTGGTATCAGGGTGATGGTGGCCTCATAGAATGAGCTTGGGAGTGTTCCTCCCTCTGCTATCTTTTGGAAGAGTTTGAGAAGGATAGGTGTTAGCTCTTCTCTAAATGTTTGATAGAATTCGCCTGTGAAGCCATCTGGTCCTGGGCTTTTGTTTGTTGGAAGATTTTTAATCACAGTTTCAATTTCAGTGCTTGTGATTGGTCTGTTCATATTTTCTATTTCTTCCTGGTTCAGTCTCGGCAGCTTGTGCATTTCTAAGAATTTGTCCATTTCTGCCAGGATGTCCATTTTATTGGCATACAGCTGCTTGTAGTAATCTCTAATAATCTTTTGTATTTCTGCAGTGTCAGTTGTTACATCTCCTTTTTCATTTCTAATTCTATTGATTTGAGTCTTCTCCCTTTTATTCTTGATGAGTCTGGCTAATGGTTTATCAATTTTATTTATCTTCTCAAAGAACCAGCTTTTAGTTTTATTGATCTTTGCTACTGTTTTCTTCATTTCTTTTTCATTTATTTCTGATCTGATCTTTATGATTTCTTTCCTTCTGCTAAATTTGGGGTTCTTTTGTTCTTCTTTCTCTAATTGCTTTAGGTGCAAAGGTAGGTTGTTTATTCGAGATGTTTCCTGTTTCTTAAGGTAGGATTGTATTGCTATAAACTTCCCTCTTAGAACTGCTTTTGCTGCATCCCATAGGTTTTGGGTCGTCGTGTCTCCATTGTCATTTGTTTCTAAGTATTTTTTGATTTCCTCTTTGATTTCTTCAGTGATCACTTCGTTATTAAGTAGTGTATTGTTTAGCCTCCATGTGTTTGTATTTTTTACAGATCTTTTCCTGTAATTGATATCTAGTCTCATAGCGTTGTGGTCAGAAAAGATACTTGATATGATTTCAATTTTCTTAAATTTGCCAAGGCTAGATTTGTGACCCAATATATGATCTATCCTGGAGAATGTTCCATGAGCACTTGAGAAAAATGTGTATTCTGTTGTTTTTGGATGGAATGTCCTATAAATATCAATTAAGTCCATCTTGTGTAATGTATCATTTAAAGCTTGTGTTTCCTTATTTATTTTCATTTTGGATGATCTGTCCATTGGTGAAAGTGGGGTGTTAAAGTCCCCTACTATGATTGTGTTACTGTCGATTTCCCCTTTTATGGCTGTTAGTATTTGCCTTATGTATTGAGGTGCTCCTATGTTGGGTGCATAAATATTTACAATTGTTATATCTTCTTCATGGATCGAACCCTTGATCATTATATAGTGTCCTTCTTTGTCTCTTGTAATAGTTTTTACTTTAAAGTCTATTTTGTCTGATATGAGAATTGCTACTCCAGCTTTCTTCTGATTTCCATTTGCATGGAATATCTTTTTCCATCCCCTCACTTTCAGTCTGTATGTGTCCCTAGGTCTGAAGTGGGTCTCTTGTAGACAGCATATATATGGGTCTCGTTTTTGTATCCATTCAGCCAGTCTGTGTCTTTTGGTGGGAGCATTTAATCCATTTACATTTAAGGTAATTATCAATATGTATGTTCCTATTACCATTT
>NC_041220.1:125017195-125025189 GCF_002837175.3 Physeter macrocephalus
GTTATTTCCACTATTTTATCTTCCAGGTCACTTATCCGTTCTTCTGCCTCAGTTATTCTGCTATTGATCCCTTCTAGAGTATTTTTAATTTCATTTATTGTGTTGTTCATCATTGTTTGCTTCCTCTTTAGTTCTTCTAGGTTCTTGGTAAATGTTTCCTGCATTTTGTCTATTCTATTTCCAAGATTTTGGATCATCTTTACTATCATTATCCTGAATTTTTTTTCAGGTAGACTGCCTATTTCCTCTCCATTTGTTAGGTCTGGTTGGTTTTTACCTTGCTCCTTCATCTGCTGTGTGTTCTTCTGTGTTTTCGTTTTGCTTATCTTACTGTATTTGGGGTATCCATTTTGTAGGCTGCAGGTTCATAGTTCCCGTTGTTTTTGGTGTCTGTCCCCAGTGGCTAAGGTTGGTTCAGTGGGTTGAGTAGGTTTCCTGGTTGAGGGGACTAGTATCTGCGTTCTGGTGGATGAGGCGGGATCTTGTCTTTCTGGTGGGCAGGTCCACGTCTGGTGGTGTGTTTTGGGGTGTCTGTAGCCTTATTATGATTTTAGGCAGCCTCTCTGCTAATGGATGGGACTGTGGTCCTGTCTTACTAGTTGTTTGGCATAGGGTGTCCAGCACTGTAGCTTGCTGGTCGTTGAGTGAAGCTGGGTCTTGGTGTTGAGATGGAGATCTCTGGGAGATTTTCACCAGTTGATATTATGTGGAGCTGGGAGGTCTCTTGTGGACCAGTGTCCTGAAGTTGGTTCTCCCACCTCAGAGACACAGCCCTGATGCCTGGCTGGAGCACCAAGAGCCTTTAATCCACACGGCTCAGAATAAAAGGGAGAAAAAATAGAAAGGAAAGAAAGAAAGGAAGGAAGGAAGGAAGTTAGGAAGGAAGAAAGGAAGGAAGGAAGAAAGGAAAGAAGGAAGGAAGGAAGAAAAAGAAAGAAAATAAAATAAAGTAGGTTAAAATAAAGTTATTAAAATAAAAAATAATTATTAAGAAGAAAAGTTTTAAAAAGTAAAAAGAAAAAAAAAAGAGGGACGCTCTTCGCTCAGACAGGACGGGGTTAAAGGAGCAGCTGATTCGGGGGCTCTGGCTCACGCAGGCCAGGGGGAGGGAGGGGCGCGGATGCGGGGCGAGCCCGCGGCGGCAGAGGCCGGCGTAACGCTGCACTAGCCCGAGGCGCGCCGCGCGTTCTCCCGGGGAAGCTGTCTCTGGATCCCGGGACCCCGGCAGTGGCGGGCTGCACAGGCTCCCGGGAGGGGAGGTGTGGAGAGTGACCTGTGCTCGCACACAGGCTTCTTGGTGGCGGCAGCAGCAGCCTTAGCGTCTCATGCCCGTCTCTGGGGTCCGCGCTGATAGCCGCGGCTCGCTTTTAAAAAACATTAAAAATTAAAGTCACCAGAAAAAGAGAGAAGAGAGCAACCAAACCAATAAACAAATCCACCAATGCTAACAAGCACTAAAAACTATACTAAAAATAAAAAACAAAAAGACGGACAGACAGAACCCTAGGACAAATGGTAAAAGCAAAGCTATACAGACAAAAATCACACAAAGAAGCATACACACTCACCAAAGGAGAAAAAGGAAAAAAAAAATTATATATATATATATATATAAAGGGAAGAGAACAACCAAATCAATAAACAAATCTACCAATGATAATAAACTCTAAATACTAAACGAAGATAAACATAAAACCAGAAACAGATTAGATGCCTAAAGCAAACTCCAAGTCTACAGTTGCTCCCAAAGTCCACCTCCTCAATTTGGGATGATTCGTCGCCTATTCAGGTTTTCCACAGATGCAGGGTACATCAAGTTGAGTGTGGAGATTCGTTTCTGGAGCTCCTTTAAGCGGCGCTCTTAATCCCCTCTCTTCGTGCCCCAGGAAACAAAGAGGGAAGAAAAGGTCTCTTGTCTCTTCGGCAGCTCCAGACTCCCTCCCGGCTAGCCGTGGCGCACTAGCCCCCTTCAGGCTGTGTTCACGCCGCCAACCCCAGTCCTCTCCCTGGAATCCGACCGAAGCCCGAGCCTCAGCTCCCAGCCCCGCCCTTCCCGGCGGGTGAGCAGACAAGCCTCTCGGGCTGGTGAGTGCTGGTCGGCACCGATCCTCTGTGCGGGAATCTCTCCGCTTTGCCCTCCACACCCTGTTGCTGCGCTCGAAGGTGATCTCTGCGTCTTACTATTCCGTCATCTTCTCTCCAACCTGGCTTTAATTTTTGTAGTTAAAAAAAAAAAAAAAAAGCACAAGAAAGGGAACCATGATCAGCTCCATCATATCAGTTACCTAAAAGATCGATGCTCAGGGTTGCTTGTAGCACCCACAGGAAGGCCAGAGAGAAATTTTTCTCCAGGGTTCTCATTAGGAAGAGACTCTACAATGCAATACACAGTTTCACTACACGAAGTAAATAAACACTTAGCTCCATGACAAACTACAGGTAATTAATTAAGGCTGTTCGTTTCCTTTCTGTCCTATAATACTCTCTAGGCTCAGATACACAAAGGAGAGAATTGGCATATAAGTCTTAAGAAAAGCCAGGGAGAATGCCATTTGAACATAAATTAAAATCGACACAGAACCTACACTCCGGAATTGTCAAGGCTGAGTAAACTTTCTTAGGAATTTGTTCTTCAGGCAATAACAATTATACAAACTTTGACAGGAATTCATTCAATTTTTATATGTAAATACAGCTTTGCTTCTTAAACTTAGCAAAATTTATACTCATAAGAAATAAAACTTCCTTAAAACACATTCACCATAAATTGCGTAGAAACAAAAACTTACTACTTAATAAGTATGCAAAAATGTGGCACTCTTCAAGTAGCAGAAAACGAGATATTTTTATCTCTTGTTATGAGTATTTCTTAAACCCAGTTCCATAGATAAAATGCCAAATTACTAACCTAGGTTAGTAATTTAATTATGAAACCTAGGTTTCATAATTAAATAATGATGAAAACCAATTTCTCTAGAGGAGAAAATGTTTGAAAGTTTTACAGGATGCAGAACCAATCTATTGGAACGGGCTGCTCTGGGCTTGGTTGGTAGGTTGTCATGATCTAGAGAAAGGATTTGGCAGTATTCTCACTTTCAGGTCTTTATCCTGTTGCCTACAAATATACCAGCTTCCTGAGAAGTAGTACCTGATTAGAATATATGCTAAACAAATGCCCTTGCTTGATTACTAGCTGGCATGGGTCCTTAATCACTATCTTCATGCCAGTCCTAGTGACATGTTCCTGTGCGAGCATGGGGAGAACGCCAGGTTACTCATTCCGTGGCTGCATTTCCCTGATTCCATCTTAGTCCCCTCTTGGTCTTCCAAAGACCAAGCCAGCAACATAGTGGAGCTATCTGAAGGAGCATAAGTCCCTGTGCATGGAAGGGATTGCCAAAGGAGTGGGGTTTGTCCTAGTCCAGTTTCATAAAACAAACAAACAAAACAAGTTCTGTCTCCTTATGTGGTTATCTAATTGAGAGTCCGTGAAAATTCTATTTTCTTTCACTTGGTTTTAGAGAGCATCCCCCTGCATGATGTGGACGGGTTTGGAAGGCTAAAGTGTGCCTCACACATGCTGCCAGAAGAACCTGGTTACAGCATCTGCCAGCTCGTCTGTTTACAGCATGACCCTGATAAGGGTAAGTAACAATAACGTTTAGATTCCTTATGCAACTGGTGAATTGAATGGGTTTATCTTGGGGAACAGTTGGGAATTGACTGCATTTTCCTCTCATCATGGCCTGTAGGCATCTCCATTGTCAGACATTCCCTCGAAATCATCTTAGGTCCTGTAGCTTTTAGTTATGCCTCTTTCCAGTAATTAGGACTTGCTTTCAGGCTTTAATCCAGCCCAGTCCAAAGCAAAACTTCAATCTTTTACTCTTATAGTCAATATAATAATCTTACAGTGGCTTGGGAACTTCAGTGGGGAGGAGGGATGGCCTGTTTTTCCTCCTGCCTTTCCATCTCTGCTATTTGCTTGTCTTGCTTCTTTCTCTGGTGTGATGCAGCCAGAAGGTAGGAGTAGGGGAAAGACACAAACCTGAGTTTCTTCTGACTGGTGCAGTCATGGTCTGACAGCAGGTGCCTATGTGAGGCAGGGGAGCTAGATGCCCCTTGAGCACATTGTGAGTTTCTGTGGGAGGCTCCCTGTGTAGTTTTCTGAAATGGTGAATGACTCTTGGTTAATTTCCAAACATGGCAAAGCATTGGGCTGGCCAGAAGCTTCTTTCAGGTGTTTCCGTAAGATGTTATGGAAAAACCTGAGTGAACTTTCTGACCAATCCAATACAATCTTCCCTTTATTTATTCAGTAGCTGCATTCCTGAAATATCAGAGTATGTTAAAAAGGCACCAAAAATACTGGGTGTTTATGTGTGCAATGGAGTTAAGTTCTGGGTTCAGAGAAGTATAAAGAGGCTTTTCCCCAGTGGGACATTTGAAGGTTATGAGGGAAGTGGAACAGTTCTCTGCTGTGTGGGCTAGTCCGATGCATTGCAGAATGTCAGGCGTCCCTACCTCTGCCCACTAAGTATCAGAGGCAGCACCCAGCCCCCCAGCATGGTGACAGACAAAACTACCTCTTCAAATTTCCAGAAACACCCCAACGGGGAATCGCCTTGCCCTCATTGAGACCTCTAGCAGCTACTTTTTGAGCATGGGGACACATTACTGCCTGTTCTCAACTCTGAGCCTTTAGCTGAATCTTGAAGACAAAGGTCCTGATTCAGGAAACCAGTACTAGGAGTTTGAGATTAAACTACACTTACTGTGCTATGTACTAAGAACACTGATTCTCACAAAACTGTGATAGGTTAAACTTTTGCAAGTGAGAAAACTCAGGGGAGTTCAATAACTTATCTGAGGTCGTTCAGCTAACAAATGACAGCATCAGAATTTGAATCACAGTCTTTTTTTCCAACAGCTTTATTGGAGGATAATTGCCTTACAATGGTGTGTTAGTTTCTGCTGTGTAACAAAGTGAATCAGCTGTACATATACGTATATGAATCACAGTCTTCTGACTCCAATGCGTTAAAATAACTAAATTGGACTTATGTGAGAAAGAGCAAAGAAAAAACAAAAATCACACTATAAAATGGAGCCAGGGATAAAGTTTATATTCATAAAATGCCTGCCATAAAGTTCAATAGACTGCCTAAGGCTGGACCACAAATTTTGCCCTGAAATAAAAAGAGGGAAACATTTTCAGCTACATGATTCACAAAATTTAAAAGATAAACTAAAGAGAATCAGTATCCTTAATTTTCCTCTTACCTTTCTTTCTAACTTCTGCGGTCCTAATTATCTACTGCCCTCACTTAGCATTTAGTATGTTGTAGTTTGTACAGTTATTTACCTCTCTATGCATGCTTTCTCTCCCCATCTAATAACTGTAGACTCCTCAGAGCAGAGACTATTCCTTACTGCTTTGTATATTTTAGTGCACACATCATACAAGGTCTGTAATCCAATGAGTCTTTTTTTTTCATTTTGTTGCTGTTATAAGAAACTCTAATATAGAGCATAGAAAATAGAGCTGTCC
This sequence comes from Physeter macrocephalus, assembly GCF_002837175.3. Lineage (NCBI taxonomy): Eukaryota > Metazoa > Chordata > Mammalia > Artiodactyla > Physeteridae > Physeter > Physeter macrocephalus. The sequence goes on from NC_041220.1 coordinate 125,022,747, forward strand.
TAATTGAAGCAGAGGTAGATGTCCAAGCCCCTTTTTCTTACCTTCCCCCCCACCTACCTGCACACACACGCACACACAGGCACACACACGTCCCTTCCCCAGCCCACCCCTGCTGCAAACGCACCAAGCTCCATGGAGCACACTTTTAGGAGGGGGGCATTGGCACCTTTAGCAGGCTGATGAACAGGAGCATTTCTTGGGCGGCCTCTCTTCCGGAACACCAGGAATTCCTCCCTCCCCTGTCTTTTCTGGCTACGGTGGAAAAGCATTTTTCTCGTCTCTTGCTGTTTCATCAGACCTTGTTGGTTTGAACTCAGCCAGCTCCTCTCTAAATTGTCCCTTCATTAAATTCCCAAGTCTTACCCCATGAGCGTGCTCTTTGCTTCCTGAGGGGCTCCACCTGACAAACAGCGATTCAGCAAAAATCAGTGAAAACCCATTTGCCAAAAGCGAATTTGCTGACTTATAGGGGTCGTTTTCCTCGAGATTTTCTCTTTGCCGTAGTTCCCCTGCCTCTCCTCCCCGATCACCACTCTAACCCCTGCATCTGCCCAGCCTCTCTCTCTTCTGCATCTTCACACTGTCTTAGACTCACTTTACATTATCCTCTGGTAGTTTGGGAGCAAACTAACTTTTAGTCATCTGGCTTTAAATTTGCCTTGGGCTGATTGATTTTCAGTGAACTGGTAATTCGGAGCCTCGCTCTTTCTGAAAATTAGCTGTCTGTAACTTTGACTTTTTGAGAACTTCCTCTGAGCTCGTTTTGAAAAGTATTGTAGAAGGTTGATTTTGTGAAACATGATGATGCTGTTGATGACACTTTTAGCTTCCTAACTTCTCTAGAGCCTGCGTTCTCCTCTCCATCCTCAGCGTTGCTCGCTGGTGTCCTGACCTACCTCTTGCCTGGCTCCAGACCATCTGCCACATGCTGCTAACTTCTTCTTTCTAAAGGCAGATCGAGGGGCTTCCCCGGTGGCGCAGCGGTTGCGCGTCCGCCTGCCGATGCAGGGGAACCGGGTTCGCGCCCCGGTCCGGGAGGATCCCACGTGCCGCGGAGCGGCTGGCCCCGTGAGCCGTGGCCGCTGCGCCTGCGCGTCCGGAGCCTGTGCTCCGCGACGGGAGAGGCCGCGGCAGCGAGAGGCCCGCGTACCGCAAAAAAAAAAAAAAAAATAAATAAATAAATAAATAAATGCAGATCGAACTATATCTTCTATCTGCTTAAACTATTCCAGTGGGTTCTTAATACCTGGAGGATAGATGCTAAATGCTCATATTTGGCAGTAAACTCTTTTTTGACACTCTGGTTCCTGCTTATTCCAGTCTAGTCCCATGCCGCACTCACACCCTGCATCACCATCTAGTGAACAACTTGCAGTGCGTAGCAACCTTTCTAGACTTGGAGGAACTTGTCCCTGCTGTTCCTTCTGCTTGGAATACCCTTTATACCCCATCCTCCTGTTACGTATGTCTTCCCTGTTTTGATCAGGGATCATTGTATTAGCGAGGTTTCAGTTGCTATAGGGCAGGTGATAAATCATCCCCAAATTTTGGTTGATAACAACCATAATCACTTATCTCATGCTCTCAAGTCTGCAGGTCAGCTGGGGCAGCTCTGTTTCAGGTTGTGGCTTCAGTTTACATCCACTCCTCCTGTCTCTCATTATGGGACCTATGGCTACCCGGGGCCTATTTTTCTCCTGGTGGATCGCAGGTCAAGAGAAGCACTCAATCGCTAAAATACGTTTAAAGGTCTTTAACATTCCATTTTTTTCAGCGTGAGGCATATTGCCAAGCACAAAGTCAATGGAATGGAAAAGTTTACTTTGCCTGTTTGACGGTCAGAGTCACAGTTACGTCTCATGGAAAATGGTGTAGATGCATAATTCTGTTATAGAGAGGTAGTGAAGACCTGGGAACTATAATTCAATTGGTCCTAATCATCTTCTCCATGGAGCTTCCCCTAACTACCCCAGGCCCTCAATGGAAGAGCTGCTTCTTTCTCTGTGGATCCAGTCCACAACAGACATAATTCTATGATAGCATCTTAACAGTAAATATCTGTCTTCTTCTATCGGATGGTAAGTTCTTGCTTTATTCATCTTCGTGTTTTTAAGGTTTATCACAAACACTGGCAGACATTAATAAATCATTGTTGAATCAGTTAGTTAATTTTTTCACTAAGTACATTGAGCAAAAGAGCACAAATGAGTGTAAAGACTCTAAATGGATCAGGTAAACCTTTGACCACAGAGAGAAAAACAAGCTGTAGGTCATTTAATCAAGTTCATAAAGAGAGGAGGGCGTTTTTTTTTTGTTTTTTTTTTTTGTGGTACGCGGGCCTCCCTCTGTTGTGGCCTCTCCCGTTGCGGAGCACAGGCTCCGGACGCGCAGGCTCGGCGGCCATGGCTCACGGGCCCAGCCGCTCCGCGGCATGTGGGATCCT
>NC_041220.1:125025234-125033962 GCF_002837175.3 Physeter macrocephalus
CCCGTGTCCCCTGCATCGGCAGGCGGACGCGCAACCACTGCGCCACCGGGGAAGCCCCAAGGAGGGCGTTTTTGTTTTTTTTTTTTTTTTACCCATCTGCCTTTGAGGACATGCAATGAAGATAGCCAAAGCAAAGAGGAGATTTTTGGGACAATGTACTTGGTTTCTTGTGAGCACGTGGGGCAAATGCTCAAGACTGGTTTAATCCAGACATGGGTGGACATGGTGGGAGAGAGGGACAGGGAAAGTGTGGTGAGGGGCTGTCAGGAGGAGGAAACCTCAGCTGAGAAAATAGTCTTGAGACGTATTTATGAGAACATTTTGTGGAGCTCTTTAAATGGGGAAGTAGCTACTTTATAAGCAAAAATCAGGCCTCTGAAAAAAGAAAAAGGTTCATTGGTTATACGTTTTTTGTAGTTAGTGCAACAAACAAAGATATCTCAGAAATATTGTATAGCGTTTATTTGTAAGATGAGATTAAATAAATTTGTGAAACCTCATTTTAATTAATATAATTTATTATGTTTTAGCGAGGCCATAACATATCTTCACATGAATGCAATTTCCAATGTTTACTCAAGCTCTTTTCTATGACTATTGATTGTAATTTCCGGTTTTTTACCAAGTAATCACTTATTATGTTTCATTTAGTTAAAGTGGATTGTACAAGATGGGGGAAAGATGACTGAATCAAAAAGAAACTAAAACTTTTAAAATTAAAATATCAAACTCTTCTAATTACTTTATTCTCCACAAGACTATTTTTTCACTATCTTCCCCCCAGGTCCAGGAAAGGAGGCATAAGAGTGGGGAGAAATAACTTACTGTAATTCTCTGGATTTGGGTTTTTTTGTTTTTCATCATTTTTAAACTTGCAAAGTTTTCTCTGTGGAGTTAGGTTGCCTAGAGGCCAAGAAAGACCTCAAAGTAACAGTTCAGATTGCCCAACAAAAATCTATTTTCCTTTGGGCATTAGTTTTTAATCTTTTCTATTGGAAGACAAAAGCTCTCTTAACTTGCCCTAAATTCCCAAACTTCTAGGAAGAGTTTGCTTGCTTTTAGTGTCTTTTCTTCCTGGCCTCAACCCATCTGGATCCACTTTCCTACCGCCTTCACTTGGCTGAATCTGCTTTCATCAGAATCACCAAAAACCTCCTTGTCACTCTCCCGGGTCAGCACTTAAAAATTAGTGTTCCTCATTCACCTGGCTTAACGTTGTTTTCTCCTCTACAGACTGTTTCTTCCATGACTTATCTGGACTCCCAACCCTACCGGCATGGCTTCCGTTTCCATTGAGGCACCCTCACCCCAGGCTGCCCAGTCTCCCAGCCCCCCAGCTCCAGGTCAGTGTAGTCACAGGCAACCAGTCATATTCACGTAGTGGTTTTCAATGAGACTCAAATTCAGTTTGTTCCACACATAGTGATATCACCGTCCACACATCTGACCGAGTCAGAAATGTGGAACTCTTTCTTGACTCCTTGTTCTCCGTTGTCCATTACTTCCCATCAGTGATTAATGGATTTTCTTTCCTTAACATCTCTTGAATCAACCTGCATCTTTTTGTCTCAACTGCCTTTGCCTAAGGCCAGGCTCTCATTATGTCTCACCTGACTTACTGCTACAGGCCTGTAACTGATCAGCTCACCCCCAGTCTCAGCAGCCCCCAAACCATGGTCTATGCTGCAACTAGGATTTTTTTCTTTAATACAAACATGATTTTATTACATCCCTGCTTTAAGCCTTTCCATAGTTCCCTACTGGCCTCATAATAATTCTTAACTTCGTATAAAAGACCCTCATGATAACAACTCAGATAAGTCCCTGGTCCCATCAGGGACCAATGCCCTCCAAGCCATTTCCTACAAAAAATTAACTTCTCCAGACATACTGAATGGCTTCCATTTCCTAAAATGCATCATACTTTCTCTTGCCAGGCGTTAAATGTGCTGCTTCCTTTGTCCTGCACACACACCCCTCCCTGCATCAACTCAAACATCGCCTCCTTAGGCTCGCCTTCCTGACTCCCACCCCCGAGGACAGCCCACCCTGAGCATCCTGCTTGAATATTTGTTATCATTCCTGTTAGTCTGTAATTTTGGACGGGACAAGGAGGGTATCTTATTCATCACTGAATCTCTGGTGCTTGTTAAATATTTGCTGAGTGAACATAAACATGAGGATAGAAGAACAAGTTCGATATGAAGCTAGATGTATGAGGATGAAGTTAAGCTATTTTGATTATCCTCTGAGAAGGAGAACATAGTGTTCAGCAGCTTGATGGCTTCTATAAAAGCTCTTTACCTTACCACTTCCAAAAGGTAGCTTAAAGAAGTCAATCTACCATTGCTTAAACAACACACGTGGTAAGCTGCTCTTAATGCACCCCTTTACTTTGTCTGGTTCTCTGTAAAATTTTTGCTTTCATTCCAGAGGTTAGATTAATCTTGTGCATTTATCTTTAGTACCTAAGTTTTGCTTTTGTCCACTATGAACTCCTGTGGTCCTCATGCATAATGGCTGTACGATGTAGTTAGTTAGGAGCACAGACCCCGGAATGGGGGTCTTGCCTTCTCCACTTATTGCTGTGTGACTTTTAACAAGTTACTTAAATTCCTGTGCTTAGTGTCCTCACCTGTGAAATGGAGATAATAGGATTGTTTGAGAGGTTTAAGTGAGTTACTAGATGTAAGGTACTAAGAACAGGATCTGGTACCTAGTAACACTATACATGCATTATTATTATTTATGTACGATCAGTGCTGTCAATACAGTCTCTTATTCCTTAACCGTATTGCCTCTCTAATATTCAGCCGTAACTCCTCGTGGACAGGTACCATGGTTTAAACTTCTATATACTCCTGAAAGCACCTAGACTAGGACAAGGTGCGTAGTCGTTCACTAAATTTTGATTATGCTTTGATCTGTAATCTGGGTATACTCATTCACCGACTCAGGATACAAGTATATTCACACCTCTTAGTTGCGTGCAGTTAATCCAGTCTCCTTCTGTTTGCCCTCCGGGACTTAACGTTATCCAAAAAGAGTCAGCTCCACTTCTAAACACCAGGCAGTGGCTGCCCTGTGTCTACTCAGATCCTGTACACTCTGGTGGCTGGAATTGCATTAGCACAGGATGTCCTTGCTGGCCCAGATCCCTATCCAAGCCTCGGTGGAGCCCATGCTGTGCCCCAAGGTCAGGCCCACATGCTCAGTTATTGTTCCCAAGGACTACACTCTGGATGAGTCCACAGGGGCTTCCTGTGTTGAACAAGCCTTGTTCAAGAATCAGCCCCAGGCCATGACCTTTGGTCCTCAGCTTAAATCACTCCTCTTTCCCTTAAGGACTCACAGATTTTTTTTTTTTTTTTTTCTGCCCTCAGGTTCTGGTTAGGGCCACCTTGTTCCATCGTGGCCTATTTCCCTAACTTCCTATTTTAAAGGAGTCAGGGTGGTGGGATGGGGGAGGGAAGCTGACGCTGTCCTCTCCTTCCCAAAAGATTTTTGGGCTCATTATGCAAATTCATTCACCCCTTCCCTAAGCTTTGCACACAGAAGGTCAGGGCCACATTAAAAAATCAAATAAACAAAAACTCAAAACCTCCAAAAAACCAAAATTACTCAAAAGTTGAAAGACTCTGAATCTGAATCATACAATCGAGGGGCAAGGCATGTCTCTTGGCCATTCAGAATCTTCTCAACTCTTCTCAACTCTCCCTCCCAGCAACCCTCCATCAGAGAAGTTCTGGTCAAGATGACTTGGTAGATTCTGGAGTCAGGGAATGAATAGGTGGCTGCTAGACCTCCATTCAAGGTTATTTTTAACAGCCACCTTTTGAAAGACATAACGGTTCTGATTCTTTCCTTCTTTTTCCTCATTTAGTCTTTAATGCAACACAGAAGCAAGAGAATTAGAAGACTTTATAAAATGCTAAAATGCAAAACGTAAAATCCTGTTAGGACAAGTTGGACCTGGCAGGGACCATTCTAGTTTTAACAGTGTGAAATTAAAATGTAATTTTATTTCAGTTCTGGGTTTTGAATTAGTCATGATGTATACAAATGAGTATTGTGGGGAAAATATGCAAAGCAAGGACGCTGCCTCAAGCAGCTCTTCATCTGGTAGAGTCAGTGCCATCTTTCACCAAGAAAAGATACTGAACTACGTTCACTCTATTCACTTAGGAGAATTGTAATTATTATCATTATTATTATTAGTAGTAGTAGTATTATCAGTCACCTCTGTCGAACTGCACAGAAAACACTGGAATGTCTGAATATCAGTAAGAAATGAGTTTACAATATCAAGTTCCAGATTTGATGACAGAGGTAAGAAAAGTATGGAAAGGCTCTGTTTCCTGTTTCCACTTGCATGCAAGAAAAAGCAGGAAGTTTTCCTACTAGAGACAGAAGGGCTTATAAGGCAGTGCTGTGTGTGTATGCCTTTCTCCCTGTTAGTCACACTTAAGATGTTTCTGAGGTTGTCTCTGGAAAACCACATCATCGTTTATTCTTCGCACTCACATGCTCATCTCCTCACTCCTGGAATTAACGCTGAGGCCAGGTTTTATGGGGGGCTTGTAAGTCCCCTGAGGAAGCCAGGGAAAGAGGAGCGGGGGGTGTCTATGGACTCTGAGAGGGCCTGACTGAGCCTGGAGCGAGTGAAGGAGGGCACAGAGGAGATATCAGCAGTTACTTCCCACTCTTAGAACAGGGCTAGTATTTTTAGAAAAAGAGAATGCTGTATTTCATTTCCTCCTTTGAATCCTGTTCCCTTGAAGTCCCTAACCTGAGTTCTGAAGCTCTGTAGGAAAGGAGAGGAGAGATCCCTCCAAGAGCAGGAGGTCTGCCATCAGCCTTGCCTCTTAAAGGTGGATTCCTTCTGGCTAGAGCAAGACAATAGCGCTGAAGCACAGTCTTTATGAAAATGCAAAAAGCTATTTTAACTTACTCTAACTTATCTATTAAACATTTCAAAATCCTGGCCTGGTAGATCTGATCCTCCAGTTTTGGGGAAGGGAATTCTTCACCTGAGAGGAAGAGTGGGAACGTCTGACACTTCCAGGGAAAGTCTGGCTTGTGGGAGAAAGATGAACAGAGAAGACTAGAAATGGGTAAAATGACACCGTTTCCAGGTGTCCTGTCTCTGAGCAAAAGTCCTGGATGTAGAAAGAATGCTGAATAATTTAAAGGCAGCGCAACACGCATGCGTGCGTGCGCGCGCGCGCACACACACGCGCACACACACACCCCACCACCACAACCACCACCACCACCACCACCACCAACAGCAACAAATAGAGACTTTTGCACCTCTCTTCTTTGAGGAGCCACAAACTGGGTGACCATATGGTCGGAGTGGAGGGTCTGAGTCCAACTTGCCAGAGTCCGCATCAAACTCATGGCATGGATGTATTCAAATCACCTTGAGTTCCCTGGGAGGGATGGGGAAGGTAGCCAGTGGTCCTGGTCGACCAGCTCAGGTGAAGGAGGGGTGTCACTGCAGGACAGGCAAAATGCTGCTGGATCCAAGGCCACAAACTTCACTCAAGTGGGAGTTACCGTCCGACCTCAGGAACAGAAATGGAACCAGTAAGAGTTGAGATAGGGCCAAGTGAGCAGGGAGAGGCACTGAGGAAGCTGAGTTCATTACCTGAAGAATTTAGCTTCGTATTCCAGTAGGTTGTACAGTAATCAGGCGGAAGGGACATCATGTGGAAACCAGAAGAGCTGAGGGCCTTGCTAGTGTCTGTGCAGAGACCCCCCCCCCATAACCCCCTTATCTGTTGCTATAAGGTTATGCAAGCTTTCCATTGCCCACTGTACGGGGTGGGGAGTCTGTCTGTCTGTCTGGTGGGGTCCGTCTGTCTAGAGCCCTGGAGTGGGGGAGGAGGCCATTCCTGCAAGACAGTTATGTAAGAAAATATTGGTATTGTTAGATCAAGTTTGGCTTTCCAAGTGGGGCTCGATGTTTTTCCCTACAGCTCCGATAAGTAGCAGCTCATGAGAAAGATCCGATGAGTTCTAGAAAAGGAAGAGATTATATTTTGCTTGACTGTCTGAATTAATCTGCACCTCTGCTACACGTCTCTGAAATACCCAGAAGGCAGTTTCTATGCTCTCTTCAAGTGACTGACTCTCTGCAGGTAACGGAATTTGCCTCCAAAAATGTCAGCTGGTGGACTGGTGTGCACAGTTTCCTCCAGGGAAGGTAACTTCCTGATTGGCTGCTTTTCACCTCATATGCTCTAAATGTCTCTCCCTCTCAGATGCATCCTGTTTGCAGAAGGAGCTAGCTGTACTAGGGAGAAAAGGATTGCTGCTAGTGCCACTGTTTCTTCAGTCAAAACAATGCAAAGGTCTTTAAAAAATAGTCTTTGGCCACTTCTCTGGCGGGAACTGATATTACAATTCTCCTTTGTGAGCTGATGGTGCTGGCGGGGAGATAGCCCGGGTGGGGCTGAGGGGCCAGCGGCCCAGGCTTGGGCAGTCTGTGCTGGCTGCAGCCCGCCTGCAGCTCTGCTACTTGGGGAACTTTAGGGCTGTGGCTCGATTCCTCCTTAGTGACACCTGCTTCCTGCTGCTGTGACTTAACTTCTGCAGTTTAGTTACATTGCCCGTGTGTGCTTTCCTTTTAGATTTTTATCTAAGATTTTGTTTTATTAAGATTCAGCTCCTCCAGGCAGTTTTCATTTGACTTTGGTTAGTTGAAGAGTGAAACAAGGTCAAGGGAACAGATTAAATACAAACCTATATGGTCTTCATTTCTGTATTTGGTTTTTACAAAGTGTAGAGGAGTTGGGTCATGAAAAAAGCTCACGTTTGGAAAATTTTTGGGGGGTAGGACATGCCCCAGTAATTGCCTGGTTATCACACTTTATCAGGGCTTGTTGTATGTGTAAAATTGTGTGTATAAACTTTAATATATCACTTTCTTTCCCTTCCTCGTCCCAGTAATAAATAACACATTCTCCTTTGAATAAGATGCTCTAAGCGATTCAGCATACTAAGTCATGTATTAGTGATTGCTATGCACTCACCCATCCCTCATGGACTCAAAAAGCATTTACTGAGCACCCACTATGTTCCCGGTATGTCATAGGTAACGGACCTGCAGAGGTCAGCAAAATCTAGTTCTAGGCTTCAAAGAGTTCACAGTCTCATTAAGGAGAAAAGTGTTCCAGGAAAGATAATGAACATCGTGACTACCTCATTACAGCCAAATGGTAAGACACATGTAAGCAATACAGCAGCCTACATTAAGTGCCATCTGCGTCTGTGAGCTGGAAATTTTCATTCTGGACAACTGGTACATAAAGTACAGAGGCCAGATCTGGATCCATGTCATAACGCCACTCCCCACCTTACGGATACCAAGACAAACCTTTTTGGCTAATCTACAAGACGTTTTTAGATTACACGAAAGAAAAAGTTGTAGGTGCTGGGGAACAAAGAATGTCAGGGAAGTTCCTCTAAAACATCATTGTCCAGGGAACAATCCAGGTGACCATGATGCATGGCAAGAATGACCCTAGTTGGTGACAAGTGACATGTGTTTGTTGCCTTTAGAGCTGCTTCTCAATTTTGTCTCCCTAATCCTGTTGCCTGCCCCTTCCTTCCTATCTGTCTTTACTTTCTAATGACATGCTTTCTTCTTCCACTGCTAAGCTTTCATCTAACTCCATTTTTCAAATTTGAAAGTACATTTTTTATCTACCTCGCTATCTCCCACTTTTTAAATACCAGATTAATTTTTCGCCTAAACACTTCCCCCTCACCCTCCCTCCACTGCCTTGAACGGGGAGTCAGGAGAATTGAGTTTTAATATCAGTTCTGCTGCTGCCTAGCTATGCGACAGCTTTGGATAACTTCCTAACCTTGTGTGGTCTCATTAGCCCCATCTGTCAAGGGAGGGGACCTGCATCACTGGTCTCCAGGCTCTTTTCTGGGTCTATGATCTCATGGTTTCATGAATTTTCCTAGAAAAGTCCCAGAAGCTTTGTTAATGTTTTTTCAGTCATTCTTTGAAGTCACTAAGCACATTTTCCTCTCTTTCTTTGGGTAAAACTTGCAAACAGAGAACCACATGGATCTCTATGACCCTTAATCTTTTGGGGATGTTGGTGCCCCAGAGCTGAAAAAGAGGAATGAGGGGTTTCCTAGATATTTTCAGACACACGGAAATATTCAGTACTGAAGTCTATGCTTTTTTTCGCCGTCATACTTACCGCCATTCTCTCTGCATTTTCTTTCTTTCTTTTTTTTTTTTTAAACATCTCTATTGGAGTATGATTGCTTTACAATGTTGTGTTAGTTTCTGCTTTATAACAAAGTGAATCAGCTATATGTATACATATATCCCCATATCCCCTCCCTCTTGCTTCTTCCTCCCACCCTCCCTAGCCCACCCCTCTAGGTGGTCACAGAGCACCCAGCTGATCTCCCCGTGCTATGCGGCTGCTTCCCACTAGCTATCTATTTTACATTTGGTAGGGTATATATGTCCATGCCACTCTCTCACTTTGTCCCAGCTTACCCTTCCCCCTCCCCATATCCTCAAGTCCATTGTCTAGTAGGTCTGTGTCTTTATTCCAGTCTTACCCCTAGGTTCTTCATGACCTTTTTTTTTTGTTCTTAGATTCCATATTTATGTGTTAGCATACGGTATTTGTTTTTCTCTTTCTGACTTACTTCACTCTGTATGACAGACTCTAGGTCCATCCACCTC
>NC_041220.1:125034908-125049171 GCF_002837175.3 Physeter macrocephalus
TCCCGGACCGGGGCACGAACCCGTGTCCCCTGCATCTGCAGGCGGACTCTCAACCACTGCGCCACCAGGGAAGCCCCTCGTTGTAGTTTTGCGTTTCTCTAATGATTAATGATGTTGAGCATTCTTTCATGTGTTCGTCTTTTCGGAAATACAGGTTCCAACACATGCCAGGAAGCGCTTACAGATGCAGCCACGCTCTCTCACAGTACCTTTGAGGGAAGGTCTTAAATGTCTACAACTGCCTGAGATTCCTTTCTTCCCGGATTACTGTCTTGGCTTTATATCATGCCTCTTGGTCTCATTAAACCAAAGCACCACCTAGGGTGCGGCTCCTCTGAGGCTCAAGCTGTGCCCTTAGATGTACATAGTAATCTGAGTCAGAGTCTTTCAGTTTGAAAACTTTTTCTGCATGCTTGAATGTTGAGTCTGTTAACCCAGGGTCTCCTGAGGTTCTTCCTGCCGTCTGATTGCTCCGCTACAACTTCTGCACCCATTTCTGTTTCACTTTCGGGCCACTATTCTCCATTTTTCTCCATGGCCCTGCCAGACCTAGTTCATACTCTGGTGATGGTGAATACTCAGATGGACCTGTAACTGAGGTCAGAACCCCAGACTATGTGGGAAATGTGAGCCAGGCCCTGTCATGGAAACATCTGACAGAAACAGAGCCCCAGGCAGGCTCAGACATTCCATTATAGATCCTGAACAATGTGCTTAGGGATCACTCCCTGTTCCTAGTCCTGCTGGTAAATTCATTCATCTCCTCTGGAAAGTTTATTATCTATAATAGACTGTATTTGTCCAACTAACATCAAATGTCACCACCTAACTATTAAAGCTATGGTTTGGCCAGGCCTAGTATAGATCTTTGGGATAGTTTACAAAGAAACAAAAGACATCCCATATCTTCCAATATTTTCCCAAGCTTTTAGGAGGGTTATAGCTAAAGTGCTTATATATCCCAGTTAACTGGGGTTGACACCAAGGATAGTCATCAGTTAGATCCATTAAATTGTAACTTGCTTAATAAATAATGAACTGTAACCTACCTTCCTTGATCAAGCTCATTTCAACTGTTTTTACAGAAACTTGCGTATCCTCCAAGTATCAGCTAGCCTGAACAATAAGATGTTTGCCCGAGTTGTTTTCCAGGAACTTGGAGTCACCCGAGTCTAGTTTGAGCTCCAGCCTTTTAAGACTGGTTGGGACCCCCAGCCCTCCAACTGGGCATGCGTGGGTGTCCTCAGTGACCTTTTGATGTCAAGGGGCCAAAAACTCCACCTTCAGGACGTGCTAAGGCTGCCATTTTCTGAACATGGGTCTGAAGAGGAAGCCTGTAGCTTAGTTGCACTTGCCCAGAACAACAATTACTTCCGCTTTTTCTTGTTTCCGATCACCTTTCCCCACATTCGCCACACCTCAGCTTTATCCCATGAATATCCCGAGCCCCTTGCCTTCCTCTGGGGAGGCAGATTTGAGATTTGTTCTCCTGTCTCCTTGCTTGGCTGCCTCATGAATAAACCCTTTCTCTGCTGCAAACCTCGGCATCTCAGAGTTTGGCTTGTTGTGAGACTGGCAAGCAAACCTGTTTTGGTGGTAGGGACAGTCCCTGTTTGTGCCTGTTCTCACTTTGTCTTCATGAATAGAGCCCCATTTCAATCTCTAAAGCATCCCAGTTTAGATAATACATGCCACAATCTACCCGGTTTGGGCACCGAGTGGGTGTTCTGTACACGAGTGGCTAAAATCTTACCTCCTCACCTCTCCATGCTGCTGTCAAGGGGCCCACTTAATTACATGTCGAAGCTAAAGAATAACATGGTCACTTGTGTTTCTAAAGCACATCTGACCTGTAACAGAAAGAAAATCAACGAAATGAGCCTTGCCAAATTGCTTTGATTCTTTATAGAAAAAAAAAAAAAATGGTAGAACTTCTAACAGTACAGAGTTAGCTAAAAATAATAGACCATTCAGCTGAATCTGTTCATGAGGAAATTAGAAAGAAATCTTCCTAAAGGAATGCAAATGTGACCTGCTGTGTTCCCCAGCCTCTCCATCTCAACCTCTTACTCACCCTCACACATACCTGGGCAGGTTATCTGTGGATGTGTAGGCAGGCCGATAGGTAACTCTTCATGGATTCATGTTCCATCAGGGAGCTGCACATCCATCCAAATCTTGGCATATTTCCACCTCATGACGAAATTAGTAGCCAGTTCCACCTTTGTCAACAAAGTAAGTCATTCAGTTGAAAAGACCAATTTAAAAATTTTGTTTCAACAAACGATGAATCTATTATTCAGGAGAGGAGAGATTTCGCTTAACTGGTATAATCGAGTTATTGTGTGCAATTTACTTACCCTTTGGAGAAAGATGGCTTTTAATTAATGGCTCATGTTTTATTTGCAAAAGAACACATCGATGTCATGAAAGATATGGCCATGTATTGTATTGGAAAAAGCACTGCCATCATATTGATAATGATAATAATAAATCTAAATTTGATTAAGTTTCCTGAACGTAGAGCATCACACTAAGCACTTTATGTGTAGTACTTCAGTTAATCCCACAGCAACCCTGCATCAGATGTGCTAGAGGGACATTGTAGGATCATATTTGTGGGAGGTCTCAATCTATCTACCAATGATACATTCTAATGATTTTTTCATGAATTTTCCAGTGATATACTTGAATGAGTCTCTGTTTCAGTGCTAGAAAATATCCTCATGAGTGTGGATTACTGTATGTAGAGATTATAAATTATTGGTATCAGTCAGAAAGTAGATAGATGGAGTGATAATAGGTAGGATATATTAAAGACTCTCTCTATAAGCCCTGAAAGATAAAGAGGAAAGGTTGCTAATTAAAAATTTTGTGAATCTTAATCTGATGACTGAAATATCAATCAGAGGAAAACTGTGTATAGTGTTAAATGGGAATTATATGTCAAGGCAGGGAACCAGAGTTTAAGAAGGTGAGTGGGTATTACTGGAAACCGTTGGAAAAATCCCCTACATGGGTCTGAGGCCCTCTTGGCACTGCCATGTCCAATTTTTCCTTCTAAAGTAACAAGTTGGTTTCAAAAGGCTATGATTTTATCTATTATTAAACAAGATGTGCCAAAGGTATCCATATTATTTCAAGAGCAAAGCTAAACCAAACCAACCTTCTTTTAGTACATATAATTTTTATATTTATATAATATGTATATTACATTTTTCCCTGGGTAGTCCAAATATGACAGAAAAAAAATTGCTTGGCTATCACTATGGGTTCACAACATGGCAAAGGTAATCAAGAGGGTTAGAAGACTACCCTCTCCAACCATTTGTAAGAACAGATCCCCAGTTATCCTCACAGTGGATTGGCCTCAGTCTGTATTAGGGTGAAGGACCCATCTAGGTTCGCACCTACTGACAAGTGAGTGATGCCACCTCAGGGCCTAGAAATGTTAGCATCAAAAAAGAATCCTCTCCATTTGTATGGCATTACATACAAAGGAGTAATGTAGGAATAAAAGGAAAATGAAACTTTTTTTTTTAAGAGTTTTTTTGATGTGGACTATTTTTAAAATCTTTATTGAATTTGTTACAGTATTGCTTCTGTTTTACGTTTTGGTTTTTTGGCTGAGAGGCATGTGGGATCTCAGCTCCCCGACCAGGGATTGAACCTGCATCCCCTGCATTGGAAGGCGAAGTCTTAACCACTGGGACCGCCAGGGAAGTCCCAAGAATCAAACCTTTTAACGAACCCCTTGGTATCTTACATTTTCTAAAATATGGCAATAAAAAAGATCAACAGCCAATATAGCCCATAGGGTGGAGGCATCCTTAATTTTGGCAGTCTCTAAAACCGTGGGGCAGCTCCACAGCCCAGACAGAAGGTAGGACCCATCCTAGCCTAAGAGTCTAACACCTGGGATACAAGGTAGATACTACAAGCTACCACTATTCGACAATCTGACTGCACCCAATTGCGAGGCTAAATGTTTTGTGCAACACTTCACAATGGAAGAGTCCAATTTCAACTTTTATCCTGAAATCCCAAGAATTTTCTCTGTCATCTACTTCTTCATGGAGCTCAGAGATGGCCATAGACTCATTTCTCACGAAAGCATGAAAGAGGATAGCCCTCTCCCTCTTCTATACCTTTGGTTCTCTGGGTTCAAATGGACACCGAAGGAATAGGAGGAGGATATAATCAAGTCACTTAGAAATGAAAAACCCCAGTCCATTTTTCTTTTAGGTTTTCACCTTGACTAAGTTCTAGGTAAAAATCAAAATTAAGGAGGAATTCTAGGGAAATGTAATAAATAGTGGTAGCTTAAAGTATCTACCTTGTATCCCAGGTGTTAGACTCAGGCTAGGATGGGTCCTACCTTCTGTCTGGTCTGTGGAGCTGCCCCACGGTTTTAGAGACTGCCAAAATTAAGGATGCCTCCACCCTATGGGCTATATTGGCTGTTGATCTTTAGTGATCTTTAGTTGACTAAAGCTCTATTCAAATTCAATGTAAAAGATTATCACTCCTATTTTAGATATGAGAAATCTGAAGCTTATAATTAAATTAATTTGCTAATCCAGACTTTAACCAAGGGTCTGTATTTTTTCTAAAGTGAGTCCTCCAAAACACCCAAATTTTTGGCTCTTTTAGGGTGTATTTATCGCTTCAGGCTTGATGGTGATTTTGGCACACAGTAAACATGGCAAATCACTCTTTCATTGCCTTATCTACAGAACCGGGATAACACTCCATGTACAAGCTAAAGGCTGGGATTTGGCAAGTCCTTTTCTTGAGCACAAAGGCTAATATCACGAAGGATACCTTTTCCAGTACTTAGCTCCTAGTTGCTAATAATCTAAAAGGCTCATAATCTAAAGCAAATTTATATTAGTACATATAACCTAAAAGGGCTATAAAGAATAAATAAATCTGGGGTTATCATCTCCTGGAAGTTGAAAAGAATACTTATAGAAGAGAGGGTGCCTGTATAGTGAAGGCATATTCCTTTATGAGTCATTCCTGATAGTAAAGGTTTCATAAAATATGATGGAAACAAAGAAAATGAACTGATTTTAAAATGTATGAGGCTGGTTTAAAATGGGTTCAAGCGTTGCACTCTCTTGAATACTTTATTTTATTTTTTTTCCTGTACACGGCCCTCTCACTGCTGTGATCTCTCCCGTTGCGGAGCACAGGCTCCGGACGCGCAGGCCCAGCGGCCATGGCTCACGGGCCCAGCCGCTCCGCGGCACGTGGGATGCTCCCGGACCGGGGCACGAACCCGCGCCCCCTGCGTCGGCAGGCTGGCTCTCAACCGCTGCGCCACCAGGGAAGCCCTTGAGTACTTTAGATTTATCTCCCTTTCTGCCCTAGAATTAAGATCGCCTCAATGTTTGATTGAGGCTCTTCAAGTACAAAGCACATGTAGCATTTTCATGTTTCCGAAGGAAATTCAGCTCATAGCTAAATAACCATTCTGGCATCAGTCTATAAATAAATAATATTGGTGTATCTCATATGGCTATGAAGTAGTTAAATAATAAAAAGTTATATTTGCAACAGAAGAAGTGGAATTGATAGATTTGGGAAGGAAAAGTATTCCACGTGAGCTATAATTTTTGAGAGAAAATTAGAATATTTTTCATGTTGGAGCAAATCTAGAAGCTTTTCTTCCCTTTTTTGAAAGTACACAGTAAAATAAATACTCTTCTTGCCACTAGTAATAATAATGTCACAGAGAGAAATGTAGGCATGGATGAATGAAGCTGCTCCTGAGTAATAAGCTGCAGAAAGCATTTGTAGGATATATTAAGTAAGAACAATCCTTTGATTCCAGCATTTCATCTTCCATGCAGTGGCCAGGCACAGAAATATAGTGTCTTAAAACACTATTCTTAAGGTGTGACTTTTTGTCAACTTTCTAATACAGAGAACTTAGAATTCTCTGCAATTGGTATTGAAAGCTATGTTACAAAAAAAGTTTTCTTCCAACACAGACCTCATAAGAAACAAATGGTATAGGAAGCAAAAGAGAACCCAAAATACTATAAAAACACAAAATAAAGTGGTGGATCCAAAAGAGACATGAGATAAAGTAGCCAGTAGACACAAGCTTTAAAATAATCCAGAGGTTGTAGTTAGCAGGTAAAACTTCAAGTAAATATGATTAATAAGTTAAAAAACAGAATGTAGAGGGAAATATGAACAAAATGGATGAAAAGATGGAGGGTTACAAGAGAGAATTAGAATCCATGAAAAACAATAAAAAAATTCTAGAAATGCAAAATACAGAGCAGGCTGAACATAGAAGACAGCGTTTATACTGTCAAAATGGGTCAATAGAAAATATACAAGAAGCACAGAGAAGAAAGAAGGAAGGAACAAAATAAAACATATAGGAGATATGAGACATGACTAAAATGCCTAACCGACATATAACTGGAGTCTCAAAAGGAGAGGAGAGAGATTGGGACAAAAAAACTACTTGAAGAAATTTTGGCCGAAAGCTTTTCAAATCTGATAAAAAATTACCCACAGATTCAAGAAATTCAGTGGACTCCAAGCAAGATAAATACAAAGAAAACTTCAGCTCTTATTATTTTAAAAAATAATAATGAGAAAATCTTTAAAACATAGAAAAAAACACACCACCATCAGAAAAATAACAGTAAGAAATACCACTGATCAAATCTAAATACTAGAAGAGTTTATTAAAGAGCTGAAAAAAAAAAGTTCTTTATTAAAGAACCTAAACAAAATAATGCCTTCTAACCCAGGATTCTACACAGAGTGAAAACATCCTTCAAAAAAATGAAGAAGAAACTTTTTCAGATAACCAAAACTGAGAGAATTGTTGCTAGTAGATCTACAATAGAAGAAATACTGAAGAACATTTTTGATGTCAAAGGATAATGGTCCCAGCTAATGGAATAGATGTTCAAGTGTTTATGACTTAGGTAGAAGAAAAAAATGTGACAGCAATAGCAAAAAATGATAGTAAGGGGATAAAAGGAGTTAAACTATTATAATCTCCTTGCAGTATTTAAGAAATAGTAAAAGTAGCCTGCAGTCATGGTTACATTTTGTAATTGCAGGGTAATCTCTAAAATAGTGTTACAAAAATGTACAACAAAAAAAGCTAATAACGAAGATAAAATTCAATAATAAAATGTAATTTATTAATGCAGAAAGAAGTAGTATGCTTAGTCAGTAAAGGATAAAAGAATCATATGACTCTGACTTTTTTTAAAATACAAGATTGAATTATTTGAACTAAGAGCTTCCGCTATGGATGTTTTTATGTTATTTTAATACGCTGTTAGAAGCAACACTTACTTATTGCAGTGTTTATTTTCTGTCCCACTCCATATCAGTACGCACACAACCTGGGACTATTGTTCTCTTTCAGTCAGTTTAAATTATACACTCATGTGCATTTAGCTTCCACCACCTTCTCAATTCACTTGGCACTTTATGTATTACCTAGTGTACGACACCAAGATGCATAAGATAAGTATGCAGCACCTCCAATAGCCAAAGAGACAATCTTATAAAGAATCTGGCCAGCACAAAATTTACTATTTGTTTTACCAAAATTATATCCTATTCCTCTGCTAGATATCATCAGGTGAGTATTATTCCTCTCTTAATATATTAAAAAGAACTTGAGAGAGAAAGTAATGTTGATCAAGGGGCCATCGGAAGGCAGTAAAAGGATTTAAATTCCAGAGCTTTGCAATCCAAATCTCTACTTCTCACCCTCAGCTCTTCCTTTTATTCATTTCCAATTTTGTAAATGCAGAGGTTTTTAAATTGTGTCATAAATACTGGGAGTGTAGCCATGCTCTTTCTGGTTTCTAGCATCAATTTTCTTATTCCTTTTGTAAAGGCCAAGACTTACCAAATTCTTGGAGGGATGTATAGAGCATTTATGAATATAGATTTTCAAGTCTTGTCTCAGAGCTAACTGCATCATAATCTTTGTAGGTGTGTTCAGTAATTTTTGTTTTGAGATACAGAAATCACTCTTGCAGGCTATGTTTTTAAAAAAAAAAAAAAAACACACACACAAAAAATGTTTCTACCTACTGAAAATGTACTTGTGCTGTACAAACAATTTTCTCCGAGGCACACAGTAGATCATACTGTTGGAAAGACAATAGACTTCCCTCAAAAGAGTTGGCCCATAGAGTCACCATTGGGTGAATCTCTACTAAGCGTGTCTGTTTGATAGGCCTAGTTATCTATCTGAGTATGTTATTAATGTGACTGCATACTTTCACAAATATGTGACTCAAACTGATTTCTAAGTTACTGGGGTTTTCTAGGAATTACTATTCTTGCACCTATTTTCAAATTTGCTGGAGGATTTCAAGAGTTGAAAGGAATGCAGTTACGTTGTCTGGCTTTCTGAATAGGTCAACGAGTCTCAGAATTTATCTTTATTTGGGCTCTATTGCTCACATTCATAATCTAATTTTTCTTCCAAAAATAAAGTTTGCAGGGAATATTTTATTCCATGAAGCAAAAGTCGGAAAGAGACACAATGTTTTGTTATTAAGGTAAGAAAGGTCATCTAGACAAGAGGAAGAAAGATGATGAGTTTTTATGAAAATGAAAAACATCTTCCCTGTCAAGTCTTCCTTTCTCAGGCAGCTGTCCTCGCCCACCTTCCCACAGGTGAAGATAGACTCTTGAGTAAGGTGGCATGTTTTTATACCAGCCCAGGTGAGCCCTGAAAGGAGCAAAACAAGACATGAACTGGGCCGTCAAGAGCATCCTGCTGTACTGCACCATCTCTCTTGCCAACAAATCCACTTGCGGATTGTTAGCTTGTTAGCTAACAATTGTGGATTGTGACCTCCAAGCTTGTTTTAACCTTTACTTCCCAGACAGTAGAGGCAACTTGCCAACATCTAAGCACAGACCAAACTTGAAAATACTTAGCTCTGACCCAACCATAAGCCAGAGTTCCGGAGGGATCCTTAAAATTAACCTGTTCCCAGTCCAATTCTTATACAACTGACCTGGCTCTGTGAAGCAATGGCGCCATCTACAGAGAAATGTGTGAAAAAACCCCCACAGAGCTGGAAGTCTGATTTGGGGGAGAGGGAAAGGTATAACATAATTTTTTTTAAGTGTTAACACTTTACAATATATTTTATATGTGCATTTGGTAAGCTAATGTTACCATTACATTTAAAGGGCAGCTGTGTGTTTTTCATCATTGATAGTGTATTTTAAAATGTGAAAAAGAGGTGTACAAAAATAAAATAGAAAAGATAATGAAGTTGGAATGAACACGTCACAATCCATGTAGCACATGGATCATGATAAACGAAATGGGGTCCTGAAGCCAACAATGGTGGTGTTGGTCTCCTGATTCCTCATCTTCCAGATTGTAGCAGAGGAAGCAGCTTCTAGTCAGGCCACTTATATCTTATGAGAGTAATCCCTGCAAATTCAGGCTACAGCCTCTTCCTCCAGCCCTTCCAAAATTGTTGGGAGTCACCCCAGAACTGCTAATTGACTTCTTTTTTTACATAAACTGACTAGAGGCATTTTGTTGCCTTCAACCTTACCCTGACTCTGTGTGATGACACACAGAGGTGAAATAGGTTACTGATGGAGTGAGGCCCTGGTCAAGGGGACCTCTGCTGCAGCTACCACAGAAAACCAAATGCTCCCAGGGCCCAGAATCCCTGAAGAGGCAGCTGCACTTTCCTGCAAAGGCAGCACAAGCAGCAGAAGTAGGGCCTCCTCTTAGGTTTCATTTA
The DNA here is from genome assembly GCF_002837175.3 of Physeter macrocephalus. Lineage (NCBI taxonomy): Eukaryota > Metazoa > Chordata > Mammalia > Artiodactyla > Physeteridae > Physeter > Physeter macrocephalus. The sequence continues at coordinate 125,044,688 of NC_041220.1, forward strand.
TGCTCTTAGATGATTATAAAGTGACAGTTAGGAAGGTCGATAAATAGGTGTGATAGATGTGTCTCCCACATCCCAGGCTGATGCGAGATCATGATGGGGCCTGACCTCAAAGGTGTATGGGAAATGTAGTCTTTAGCTTCCAGACTACAGTGTGCAGTAAGGTCTATTCCCTGCCCGTGGGAATGCAGGTAGTGAGCCAGTCTTCAGTACTGGCCTCATGTGGTTTCAGCCTAAAACTTCTCTTTAGGCTTCACCAAACTCCTCTTTGTTCTCATTTTAGAGGCAGTTTTGTTTAGCAAGGGGAGCTGGTGATGTACCATGTTTTCCAAGCTTCACTCATTCTTGCACCACAGTCAAGCCTAATACTTGTTTAATATTTTTAAAAGTCTCTGAATATTTTAACTTAAGCATTTTCCTATGCACGTATAACTGAGAAATCATGAGCTTGATGTAAGCATTATATTTTTTCTAGGACCCATTAAGATAAACCACCCCAAATTCATCTTGTGTACTACTGCTGAGCACCCTGGTGCATGGAAAGAGTGCAGGCTTTGGAGTTAGGGCTTATCCTGCTCTACCTCTGTTAACCTCTCTAAGCTTTGGACTCCACCTTCCCAGGAGGATCGAGTCAGAACACGTGTAAATGCTTGCCAGATCAGTCAGCCAGTGGCTCTGAAAATGATACTGTTAGGTATTTTCTAATTTTTCAAAGGCTCTAATATAGTAATTGATCTCTCTGGAAATGCAAAAAATAATCAAGTTTTGAGGTATTTAAATATATGCTATTTGACAGTTATTTTCTATACGATATAGTAGGATTTCACTCAGTAAGGAAACATGGGGCGTAGTTTAAAATAAAGCCAACATGGCGTCAGGATAAAACATGCTAAGGGCTTCTCTTGTGGTGAAGTGGTTAAGAATCCGCCTGCCAATGTAGGGGACACAGGTTCAAGCCCTGGTCCGGGAAGATCCCACATGCTGCGGAGCAAGTAAGTCCGTGCGCCACAACTACTGAGCCTGCGCTCTAGGGCCTGCGAGCCACAACTACTGAAGCCCATGCACTACAACAACTGAAACCTGTGCACCTAGAGCCTGCGCACTGCAACGAAGAGTAGCCCCCACTCGCTGCAACTAGAGAAAGCGCCACTGCAATGAGAAGTTCGTGCACCACAATTAAGAGTAGCCCCCGCTCGCCGCAACTAGATAAAGCCCACGCAGCAACGAAGACCCAACGCAGACAAAAATAAATAAATTAAAAACAAACAAACAAACAAAAAACATGCTAAAATCACTTGCATTCATCTAGCTTCATGCTTACAGCTGTGTACATTTCTCTATGTACCTTGGACACTGAAAAGAGTTTATAATAAAAGGAGAGAACTGACAAGACATTTCATACTTGGACATAGGTGGATTAAGCTAGAGAAATGACATTTTTTATTGAAAGAATGCACAACAAATGCAGAGTAGATATCAAGGTAGAATGAAGAGAGCAAGAAAAAGATTTATACAATACTGTGTTCTGTGAATCTCCTTATAGAATATTATCTTCCAAATTCAAGAGTCTTATTTTGTACCATAACACAAATGGAAAATTACCCTTCATTCAAGGTTCTCAGTTGGCAGTTTTCCCCACTGATTTAAGTAAAGATTATAGTTTTTTATTATAGATTTTCCCCCCGTCACATGATTTTTTTTCCTTTTCTTTGGCTTCATGTAAATATTTGCTTCTCTAGCATTATATCATCATAGACACAGACATTTTAAATGTAGACATTTTTCTTTCAAACACTTGGAAAATATAAGTACTTTTCATCTCAGAAATGTGTAATGATGATGTAGAGAAGGAATTGAAGTAAACTTTAACTCAAGGAAGAAAATATGCAAACATTAGCAGTTATGTAAACAAGAGTTATGTGAAAAGGAGTACAATAGAAAGTCTCTAAAAATATATAAAAGCTGAAAGAAACAAAGGACACATTTAAAAAGGTACCACTGGAGACAGATCTTTCCATCTAAAGAGAAACTTACTCTTAAAGTTTGTTTACATTTCTAAGTGGCTCAAAGTGGTGACTAAATAAATTATAATAAAAACAGTAAGAAACCTGAGTGTGTCCCAGCAGTATCACCTTGAGAATGAATAAAGGTAGGGTGGGCAAAAACCTGGATCCTGCTGGTAAAGATAGTCACAGAGGCATTTGGCTTTTCTGTGGCAGCTCTTACAGGGGTCCCACAGCTGAGCTCCTCATTCTCCAGTGTTAAACACAGGACATCCATTTTCATCAAATGGATCATGGTGGAAGTGGTGTGGTCCTGGAGCCAGCAGTGGGGGTTGGCTTCCCAAGTCCCTACCCATCAATGTTAGGTGCCAAATATCTGGCTTTAAAAAATAAAAGACTTATTTTGCTTAAACATACTAGGCTAGAGTCTATGTGCTCTGTATCTGGTAACTGAATCCCAACTGATACAGGATGACAGTGCAATAAATCAGATTAATAATAGAAAATGTGAGTAATTGTAAAAAAAATTTTCTTGAGGAAGAATTGTGGTTCATTTCCAGAAAATTCAGAATAAAATCAACAACGATGTGCTTTTATGTTTTAGTGTATTCCTGCCTAGCACTGGGAAACTGAAGAAAATATTACTGTATTTAGTTCTAGAGGTCTATGTAGTAGAATAGACAGTGGAATATTACTGTGAATTTACAGAAATAAAAAGAATCATAAGAGAATACCATAAAAAGGGTATGCCCCAACATTAGCTAACTTGGTCAGAATTAACAAATTCCTAGAAAGACACAAACTACTGAAACTGACTTAAGAAGAAATAGAAAAACTGGATAGACCTAATATAAGTGAACAGATTGAATTAATAATCAAAGAAAAGTCCAGGCCCAGATGGCTTCATTGGTGAGTTCTACTAAACATTTAAAGAGAAATTAATGTATTTGCAAATGCTCCTCAAAACAAAACAAAACAAAAACATAAGAGGAGGCACAACTTTCCAATGCATTCATGAGGCCAGTATTACCCTGATTCCAAAACCAGATAAAGACATCACAAGAAAAGAAAATTACAGACCAGTTATCTCTTATGAATGCATATGCAAAAATCTTCAACAAAACACTAGCAAACTAAATTCAGCAGCATATAAGGATTATTTAATTATGGTAAGTTAGATGTATTCCAGGAATGCAAGATTAATTCAACATATGAAAATCATTCAATGTAAAACCTCATATTATTTGAATAAAAGACAAAAACCACATGAACATCTCAATAGATGTTATAGGAATAGAAGGGGACTTATCTAACCTGATAAAGGACATTAATGTCAAACCTACAATTAATATCATACTTTATGGTGAAATACTGAAAGCTTTTCCCCCCCAAATCAGGAACAAGACAAGATGTCCATTCTTTTTTTTTTTTTTTTTTTTTTTTTTTTTTTTGCATGTGGGATCCTCCCAGACCGGGGCACGAACCCGTGTCCCCTGCATCGATAGGCGGACTCTCAACCACTGTGCCACCAGGGAAGCCCCAGATGTCCATTCTTATTACTTCTGTTCAACATTGTTCTAGAGGTTCTAGCCAAGACAATTAGACAAGAAAAAGAAGAGTCATCTGCATTGGAAATGAAAAAGTAAAACTACTTCTATTTACAGAAAACACAATCTTATACATAAAACGTCCTAGGAATCCACAAAAAACATTTTGAGCTAATAATTCAACAAGATAGCAGGGTGCAAGATCAATATACAAAAATCAGTTGAATTTCTGTACAACATTAATGATCAATCAGAAAAGAAATTTTTAAAAAATTCCATTTATAATCACATCAAAAAGGATAAAATATTTAGGAATAAATTTTGTAAAAAATGTGCAAGACTAGTACACTGAAAACTGTAAAACATTGTTTAAATAAATTAAGGAAGATATTAAATAAATAGAAAGGCATCCTGCACTCATGAACCTGAAAGACTATTGTTAAGATGGCAATACTACCCAAGTTGATGTACATATTCAATGCAATCTTCATCAAAATTCCAATTACATTTTTTACAGACATTGACAAACAATCTAAAATTTATATGGAAATGTAAGGGACCCAGAATAGCCAAAATACTTGGAAAAGAAAAATAAAGCTGAAGTACTCATTCACCGATTTCAAAACTTAAAATAAAACTACATTAATGAAAACTGTATGATATTGGCATAAGGACAGACATATAGGTCAATGGTATAGAATTTTTACTCCAGAAATAAACCCAGATATCTATGTCAAATGATTTTTGACATGGATGCCAAGACAATACAGTAAGGAAATAACAATCTTTTCAACAAATGGTGCTGGGACAAATGGAAATCTAAGTGCAAAAGAATGAAGTTGGACCCATAGCTCACACCATAAATAAAAATTAACTCAGGGAGTTCCCTGGTGGCCTAGTGGTTAAGATTCCAGGCTTTCACTGCCGTGGCCCGGGT
>NC_041220.1:125051304-125102113 GCF_002837175.3 Physeter macrocephalus
GTGCAGGCTTTGGAGTTAGGGCTTATCCTGCTCTACCTCTGTTAACCTCTCTAAGCTTTGGACTCCACCTTCCCAGGAGGATCGAGTCAGAACACGTGTAAATGCTTGCCAGATCAGTCAGCCAGTGGCTCTGAAAATGATACTGTTAGGTATTTTCTAATTTTTCAAAGGCTCTAATATAGTAATTGATCTCTCTGGAAATGCAAAAAATAATCAAGTTTTGAGGTATTTAAATATATGCTATTTGACAGTTATTTTCTATACGATATAGTAGGATTTCACTCAGTAAGGAAACATGGGGCGTAGTTTAAAATAAAGCCAACATGGCGTCAGGATAAAACATGCTAAGGGCTTCTCTTGTGGTGAAGTGGTTAAGAATCCGCCTGCCAATGTAGGGGACACAGGTTCAAGCCCTGGTCCGGGAAGATCCCACATGCTGCGGAGCAAGTAAGTCCGTGCGCCACAACTACTGAGCCTGCGCTCTAGGGCCTGCGAGCCACAACTACTGAAGCCCATGCACTACAATTACTGGAGCCCGTGCTCTGCAACAAGAGAAGCCACTGCAATGAGAAGTTCGTGCACCACAATTAAGAGTAGCCCCCGCTCGCCGCAACTAGATAAAGCCCATGCAGCAACGAAGACCCAACGCAGACAAAAATAAATAAATTAAAAACAAACAAAAAACATGCTAAAATCACTTGCATTCATCTAGCTTCATGCTTACAGCTGTGTACATTTCTCTATGTACCTTGGACACTGAAAAGAGTTTATAATAAAAGGAGAGAACTGACAAGACATTTCATACTTGGACATAGGTGGATTAAGCTAGAGAAATGACATTTTTTATTGAAAGAATGCACAACAAATGCAGAGTAGATATCAAGGTAGAATGAAGAGAGCAAGAAAAAGATTTATACAATACTGTGTTCTGTGAATCTCCTTATAGAATATTATCTTCCAAATTCAAGAGTCTTATTTTGTACCATAACACAAATGGAAAATTACCCTTCATTCAAGGTTCTCAGTTGGCAGTTTTCCCCACTGATTTAAGTAAAGATTATAGTTTTTTATTATAGATTTTCCCCCCGTCACATGATTTTTTTTCCTTTTCTTTGGCTTCATGTAAATATTTGCTTCTCTAGCATTATATCATCATAGACACAGACATTTTAAATGTAGACATTTTTCTTTCAAACACTTGGAAAATATAAGTACTTTTCATCTCAGAAATGTGTAATGATGATGTAGAGAAGGAATTGAAGTAAACTTTAACTCAAGGAAGAAAATATGCAAACATTAGCAGTTATGTAAACAAGAGTTATGTGAAAAGGAGTACAATAGAAAGTCTCTAAAAATATATAAAAGCTGAAAGAAACAAAGGACACATTTAAAAAGGTACCACTGGAGACAGATCTTTCCATCTAAAGAGAAACTTACTCTTAAAGTTTGTTTACATTTCTAAGTGGCTCAAAGTGGTGACTAAATAAATTATAATAAAAACAGTAAGAAACCTGAGTGTGTCCCAGCAGTATCACCTTGAGAATGAATAAAGGTAGGGTGGGCAAAAACCTGGATCCTGCTGGTAAAGATAGTCACAGAGGCATTTGGCTTTTCTGTGGCAGCTCTTACAGGGGTCCCACAGCTGAGCTCCTCATTCTCCAGTGTTAAACACAGGACATCCATTTTCATCAAATGGATCATGGTGGAAGTGGTGTGGTCCTGGAGCCAGCAGTGGGGGTTGGCTTCCCAAGTCCCTACCCATCAATGTTAGGTGCCAAATATCTGGCTTTAAAAAATAAAAGACTTATTTTGCTTAAACATACTAGGCTAGAGTCTATGTGCTCTGTATCTGGTAACTGAATCCCAACTGATACAGGATGACAGTGCAATAAATCAGATTAATAATAGAAAATGTGAGTAATTGTAAAAAAAATTTTCTTGAGGAAGAATTGTGGTTCATTTCCAGAAAATTCAGAATAAAATCAACAACGATGTGCTTTTATGTTTTAGTGTATTCCTGCCTAGCACTGGGAAACTGAAGAAAATATTACTGTATTTAGTTCTAGAGGTCTATGTAGTAGAATAGACAGTGGAATATTACTGTGAATTTACAGAAATAAAAAGAATCATAAGAGAATACCATAAAAAGGGTATGCCCCAACATTAGCTAACTTGGTCAGAATTAACAAATTCCTAGAAAGACACAAACTACTGAAACTGACTTAAGAAGAAATAGAAAAACTGGATAGACCTAATATAAGTGAACAGATTGAATTAATAATCAAAGAAAAGTCCAGGCCCAGATGGCTTCATTGGTGAGTTCTACTAAACATTTAAAGAGAAATTAATGTATTTGCAAATGCTCCTCAAAACAAAACAAAACAAAAACATAAGAGGAGGCACAACTTTCCAATGCATTCATGAGGCCAGTATTACCCTGATTCCAAAACCAGATAAAGACATCACAAGAAAAGAAAATTACAGACCAGTTATCTCTTATGAATGCATATGCAAAAATCTTCAACAAAACACTAGCAAACTAAATTCAGCAGCATATAAGGATTATTTAATTATGGTAAGTTAGATGTATTCCAGGAATGCAAGATTAATTCAACATATGAAAATCATTCAATGTAAAACCTCATATTATTTGAATAAAAGACAAAAACCACATGAACATCCGGACGCTCAGGCTCAGCGGCCATGGCTTACGGGCCCAGCCGCTCCGCGGCATGTGGGATCCTCCCAGACCGGGGCACGAACCCGTGTCCCCTGCATCGATAGGCGGACTCTCAACCACTGTGCCACCAGGGAAGCCCCAGATGTCCATTCTTATTACTTCTGTTCAACATTGTTCTAGAGGTTCTAGCCAAGACAATTAGACAAGAAAAAGAAGAGTCATCTGCATTGGAAATGAAAAAGTAAAACTACTTCTATTTACAGAAAACACAATCTTATACATAAAACGTCCTAGGAATCCACAAAAAACATTTTGAGCTAATAATTCAACAAGATAGCAGGGTGCAAGATCAATATACAAAAATCAGTTGAATTTCTGTACAACATTAATGATCAATCAGAAAAGAAATTTTTAAAAAATTCCATTTATAATCACATCAAAAAGGATAAAATATTTAGGAATAAATTTTGTAAAAAATGTGCAAGACTAGTACACTGAAAACTGTAAAACATTGTTTAAATAAATTAAGGAAGATATTAAATAAATAGAAAGGCATCCTGCACTCATGAACCTGAAAGACTATTGTTAAGATGGCAATACTACCCAAGTTGATGTACATATTCAATGCAATCTTCATCAAAATTCCAATTACCTTTTTTACAGACATTGACAAACAATCTAAAATTTATATGGAAATGTAAGGGACCCAGAATAGCCAAAATATCTCGAAAAGAAAGAACAAAGTAGGAGTGTTTATGCTTTCAAATATCAAAACATATTACAAAGCTAAATTAATCAAGACAGTGTGGTATGGGCATAAAAATTAACACATACATCAATGGAAGAAAATTGTGGGTCAAGAAATAAATCTAAGCATCCTTGTCTGTTGATTATTGGTCAATGTGCTTAATCCATTCAATAGAGGGAAGAATTGTCTTTTCAATAAAAGGCACTGGGACAACTGTGCAATTCCTTGCACAATTCCTTGCACAATTTATTCATGTGCAATCCATATGCAAATGAAGGAATTTGGACTCATATCTCAAAATGGATTGAAGATCTAAATGTAGGAGCTAAAACTCTAAAACTCTTGGAAGAAAATTAGATGTAATTCTGTTACATTGGTTTAGGTGATTTTTTAAAATATTATCACATAAAACACAAAGTAACCAAAGAAAATACAGATAAATTTGACTTCATCAAATGAAAAAAAACTTTTGTCTATCAAAGGACTCTATTAAGAAAGAGAAAAGATAACCTCAAAATGAGTTGAAGATTTGTAAATCATAAATCTGTTAAGGCACTATATCCAGAATATATAATGAATTACTTCAACTCAAAAATAGGAAGATAAATAATCTAAGTAAAAAATGGACAAAAGATTTGAATAGACATTTCTCTAAAGAAGATATACAAGTTGACAAAAAGCATATGAAAAGATGCACAATATCATTAGTCATCATTGAAATGCAAATCAAAAGTACAAGGAAATACCACTTTATACTCACTAGGGCGTTTATGATAAAAAAATTAAAAAGTAACATGTACTGGTGAAATTACAGAGAAATTAAAACTCTTGAACATTGCTGGTGGGAGTGTAAAATTGTGCAGTTACTGTAGAAAATATCAATAGTTTGGCAGTTCTTCAAAAAGTTAAATGTAAAGTTACCTTATGACCCAGCAATTCCATCCTATGTATATACATCCAAGAGAATTGAAAATATATGTTCAAACAAAAACTTATATATGAATGTTCATAGCAGCATCATTCATAATAGAAGAAAACCCGAATGTCCATCAACAGATGAATTGAAAAACAAGATTTGGTATATCCAGTCAATGGAATATTGTTTATCCTAAAAAGGGATGAACTAACATGTGACAACATGATGATACTTATAAACATTATACTATGTGAAAGAAGCCAGACACAAAAGCCACATATTGTATGGCTTCATTTTTTTGAAATGTCCAGAAAAGGCAAACCTATAGAGACAGAATGTAGATTAGGGGTTTCCAGAGGCTGGAAGAAGGTCACAGTGGAGAATGACTGCTAATAAGTACAGTATTTTTAACTCAGGTCCATGAAAATATTCTGAAATTAGTTTGTGGCAATAATTGCATAACTTTGTGAATATATTGGAAACTACTAAATTTCATACTTTTAAGTGGTAAATTTTATGGTATGTGAAATACATTGCAATAAAAAAAATCCAGCTCTCCTTTAAAAGCAAAGGCAAAACTTTTTTCTAAGCATTAAGAAAAATAGTTTTTCCTTGCTGTTATAAAAATGGACAAAATCTAACTCTTTACATGTCCCTTAGAGATTTTCCTCTTTTTCTCAGCCAAATGGAGTTAAGTATTTCAAATTTTTCAGTTCCCAGAAATAATCTTTTGGAATAACTGAGTTCTCAGAAAAATCCAGAGGTAGAATTCTGAAGGGAAGAAACGACTATCAATGGAATAACTAAGTGCTTTCATGTGAATCATGGCTTTTGTGTATTTACATAAATGTTTTCTTAATCCTCACAACAGCATGATATAAGTTTTATTACTTGCACTTATTTATTTACATATTATATTACCATAATTATATTATATATTATAATTATTTATATTTATTTATTATATTCACAGAAAATATAAAAAAGTCTACATAGTAAGATGCAAGCAGGAGAGTGTAACCAAGAAGTCCCAATTGGGAAAGTCTCAGTCTTAAGTTGAAGACTGAATAATCATTCTTATGCATAAAACATAAAGAAAAAATACTTCAGAAAAATCATGAAACAGAAAAATAGGAAAATAATAGAAATTGCTAGAAGACAGAAAAAAACACATCTACAGAAATTTTTAGGGCATAGACACTCAATAAATCATAAATCAGCTTCTAACTAAAAGTATTAAGTACTTTAAAAAAATACATCTAGTCATTTAAGGCCTTTTTCTTTCCGTTTATGGTCATTTCTATCACTGCCTTATTCCTGATTGCTTTTCACCACCATCTCCAACATAGCCTCCTCCTCTGATTCCAAACCAACCGATTTTTTGTAGCTCTGTATTGTTATCTTAACTTGCCCATTTTACCTGAGGTTTTTCTCCCTTCCTTATACCAATACAGACTATAAGTTCTCAGGGTGAGTGTTTATTTTGTACTGCATGCCCAGTGTATTAACCACTGTAGGCACTTAATAAACACATATTAAATTAATGGCTACATAAAGGACAACTTCACTGTTTTGGTAAACTAATAACAATCCCAATATTAAACACAATCACAACATCAAGTACAATTGTAATTTAAATATACTTGCATTCTAACACCAAATATAAATGGGTTTATCTATTTACTGTCCTTTCTACCATATCTTTCCAAATGTGAATAAATAAAGATTTATAATCTGAGAAAAGTAGCACTTCCATTTGAGTGGCCAAAATAAGAATATCTGGGAATTCCAGTGGTTAGGACTTCGCCCTCTCACTGCCGAGGACCCAACTTCAATCCCCGGTCAGGGAACTAAAATCCCACAAGCCACGCAGCGCGGCCAAAAAAAAAAAGAACGTCTGCTTTATTTTTAGGTCTTGACTTTTATATTCTCAATGATCTGTAGAAGTAAGGCAATCATCAGATAAATGACTCCGAACAGCTATTGGTGATTCCTCATATCTCTCTTATTTTTACTAAAAGAAAGTTTATAGTCTGCCTCCTTTATCTTTGTTTAATTATGTGTATACTCTGCCCTTTTTTTAGAATATCATGTTCCTGGAAGAACTTAGTTCAAACTGAGTAGGCATTTAAATTAAACCTATACAGTAGGTACAACTTTCCATGACAGCAAAATATAAATAAATTAATATTTGCAGAAGGGGTTACCAGTGACTCAGTGTTTAAATTTCTCACCAACCTAGTAAAATGGAGACTGTAGTGAGATTTAATTTTATTAAATTTTGCATTTATTTAATTTTATTTAAAGCAAATAAATTAATGTGGTATACTTTGCATTTCTAAGTTTTAGATTTTAAACTTTTAGCCATACAATCTCATTGAATCATCATACTCTAACCTCATTCTATAAATAAGAAATGTGAGCGTCAAAGACATCAGGTGACTGACCCATACCAATTCAGCAAATAAGTGGCAAAAGTGGGATTTAAACCCAAGAATATGACCTTAGCCCGTGTTCTTTCACTGTTCCACAGGTGGACTAACTAGAAAAGGAGTGGGGATGGGGCATAGGGAAGGTATTTCAGGCCATGATAAATGTCCCTCCTCTCAGATTAAAAAGTTCTTTCCTCTTCTTGGAATAAGCAGAAGAGCCCAGGTATTATATCCCTGCGTTAAAGTCTTGGTGATGACCAGTGAATTAACCAGGACTTCTCCATCCTTCAGTTCTTCCCACACACCACCTTGGATAATAGTATCTACACTCAGACTCAGACCTTTTGTTCATCCTCTACCCCAGCATCCTACTCTGACTAGCACAAATGTTTCATTAATGGAAGATCTGAGATGTCCCATCAAAATTTTCAAGAATTTCATAATTGAGAGACATAAAATGTTAGATAAGAGAGCTTATTATGAAGTTCTCAAAAACAGTGGTTCACTATCAAAGTTTATGTATTTTCAATTTTGTTCTCCTGCACAGCTTTCCTATCTTTAGTAGGGCTTTAATAAGTATCACATGCATTTTATAATAGAACTGCTGTATTTCCTCTATGCTATATGACTCAAGTTGTTTATAAATATAGAATGAGAATAAACTCATGTGACCCTTGGGGAAGAAAAGGATATATATCAATTCAAATCAACAAATAAATATTTCACCACTATGAAGTACAAAGCACTGTGCTTTGTACATCATATATATGTCTGTGCATGTATGTGTATATATATATAATATATACACCTACATACATATATATCTTTTATATATGTATAAAATGTATATACATATGTGTGTGTGTGTGTATATATATATATTCCCTTGAAGGAGCCTACAAGATAAGGCATAAATGCAACTCATGCAATATTGAGCATGAAATAATGAAATGCCTAAGCCATTTGGCAAAGAAAATATTTAATAATTTTACCAATATATTCAACTGGCTTTTTAGAATCTCTTGGAGGTTTCAAAAACAAAACAACTCAACATGTCTTAGAGAAGATTTCCATGCTCTTCTCCAGGGTCTTCCATCTCATCAAATGATACCACCATCTACCCTTATATTACATGGGAACCTGGGACCCATCCCTCCATACACACAACCCATAGCCAAGGCACCAGCAAATCCTGCCCACTCAACCTGCTAAGTCTCTCTTCAGTCTCTCTAATTCTTCCCATCTTGATTTTGATGTGTGTCTCTCTTTAATAATGTCTAGCCTCTCCAGTAGACATTAAGCTCCTCGGTCAGGAACGATATCTCCTTTCGCTCACCACTTTATTCTCAGAATCTAACAGAATTTCTGATACAGAATATGCCCTCATTAAATGTGTTGAATAAATGAATGACTAAACACATGGAAAATATCAAGGCGTTAGTAAGTCAGGGATTCATTTTCATTTGAACTCCAAGCAGTCAGTATATTCATTCAGTGGGTTTTGAAAATGTGTATCTACACAAAGACCTCCACACAGATGTTTAAAGCAGCTTTATCCATTCAATGGCTTTTACTTTTTCAGTTGCAAGTGACCAAAAAAAATGCAAGTAGCTTAAGTAAAATTGAATTTATTGATACATGTCTCTGAGTATTCCAGGAGCTGGTTTTCTTTAGTGACTCTTGATCCAGGCCTGGTTTCTCTTTTTCTGTTTTGTGCCTTTACTTCCTCAGTGGAGACCTTATTCTTAAGTCACCATTTGGCTTATTCACAAAATGGCTGCACCAGCACTTGTCCTGAGTCCCATAAGAAAGTAAGAACTTTTCTATTTCAAAGTCAGCAAAACTTCCTGTCCCGGGCCTGCCTCTTATTGGCCAGAACTGGGCCATATGCCCATCCCTAAACCCATCACTGTGGATTACACTAGTCATGGAACATTCCTGGAATTGTGAGCAGGGACAATTCCAGTCCAAGGCCATAGTCTAAGTTGGGGAAAGAGTGATTTCCCAAAGAAAACTTTTACCATAAAAAAAGATGAATGTTTTTAATATGGCAAAAACCACAAATAACAAATGCCCACTACAGGGTTTTTACACCTTTCAATTACTGCTGTCACCAGGAAAGAAAAATACTGATATCTACAGAAAGCTTATAGAAATAGTGTGCTCAGATAAGAAAGAACTACAGCACACACCACAGCCCTTCAATGGTACAGGTGGCAAGGTTAGGGCAGGGGTATTAAAATACAGAACTCGATATTTAGAAAAAATGAAATAAAACAAAGCCCCTAACCTACAAATATGGGCCTCAGAACAAGACTGGAAAGCCTCAGCAGGTGCGACCATGAGAATAGAGCAACATGGCACAGCATAGAATGTGTTTCTTTATCCCCCATGGGTAGGGTTACTATTGACTGACTGAAAATTTAATGGCTTGCTGAAAAGTATTGCCACATTTATTTATATATTCAGATTCTGGTATCTAGAGTGGGCAAAACCAGGTAAGCAACCCACCCGTCCCTCACTTTTACAGAAATCTGTCTGTATGTATATGTGTTACATGAGGATGCAAAAACTAACAAGATCTAAGTCAACAACAGAAGGCAAAGCAGGACGAATGACAGAGACATGTGCTATGGGCAAAAATGCTTTAAGAGTTGGGAGAGAAATCAGTTCAGGCTGAGCTCTTCAGGAAGAAATGCAGACAACAATAGTTTGTCCTTCCCATAGAAAGATGACATAAGAAAGATAAAAATATGTGATTTTACTTACTTCCTCCCCCCAGTAAATAGTTACATCTTGGAAGTGATTCAACCATATATTTTTACTCTGCCTCTCTTGTGACATAGGAATGTATTGACGAAAGGATAAGTATGTTATCTCTAACCATGGAAACAAAAAGCTTTAATCAATTCTTCGGCAATCTTAAGAGATAACATTTCTTCTATCCAATTTTGAAAGCCTCAGTGAGATTTCATCTCAGAAGACCTTATTACCAGCAAGGCCAGAGCCCAAAGGAGAGAAACATCCTCCTCCATCAAGGGGGGTGGTGAGAGAAAGAGGATGTCTAGAAGCTCAGCCACATCCAACTTTCAACTGGAACAATGCTATCAGACAACCCACAATCTCATCTATTCACAAAAATCTGTCCTACCAATGTTTTCTGGGCCACATCTAACACTTCCTAACCTCTAACCTCCTCCTGTATCCACTCCTATTATCTGTGCCTAATGACAGAGGGTTAACCTTTCATATCTACTCATTCCTTTACAAATCCATATCAGTTCTCCTCCTCCTTACTACCTATTTTCTTCTGCTTTCTCTTCATTTTTTCCATTATTAAAAATAGAACAGCTGTTGCATTTTCAGGAAAACCCCTCTTAATTTATTGTTCTTTTTGTGTTCACCTTCTCTGCTGATCTGAATTTCCCAGACAACCCGATTTACTCTTTGGCATTTTTAGAAAAAGTTATAAGACCGTGCTGCCTCTGTTGACCACTAAAGCTTGGGAGATCTTGCTTTAATCTGGCCCACTTTGTCACTCAGAAACCCTTCCGATCATCTCTTATTGACACATTTCCCATTGATGACTATTCTGGACAATTTCTACACAATCTAACTGTCCAAGCACTATTCCCTACTCATAGTAGAGATCTTTCCATTAAAACCATCTTATTAGAATTTCTACAAAATTCTCCCTCACCACCTCCAGGTCATTCCAACCCCACATCTGGTCTAAATACTTCAAATTTCATCTATTGTTTCTTTACTGTCTCCTTGACTACTCCCGGACTTTCTCTAAATTTCTGTATTGATATTATATCTCTCATTTGACACATCCTTTGCTGTCTCTTGTTAATTGTCTTTTTATATACATATTCTGCCTTCTCGAGTAATGATAAACATCAAGACAAGAATCACGAGATAACTCCTACTGCAGTGTCTTAGAGTTTGCACTTAATCAGGCTGCATTGTAAAGTATAAATTATTATTCTACAGCAAAAATATTCTAGTTTTTGCACATTTTATAAATTCTTGCTTTATCATGTTCTTGAAAGTTTAGAAAATGGCTATTAGTAAAGTTATGTGCATGTATTGATACTTGTATTCAAGATGATCAGTTAGTTTTTTTCAAAGATATTGCCTATTCTATGAACAGAGTCAACAGTAACGAGAGCTAACTATTTTGCAAATGCAAATTTGGCATATAGAAGTCATTTAACAAATATATATTGGATGGATACATAAATGGTTAGGGTAAAAATTGTGCGTGGCTTCATCCTCACTGGAAAAAGGAATTCAGCTGACATCATAGTAAGATGGCCAGGTTTGCCTGAGGGGGAAAGGAACAAACCAGGATGGTATAGTCTAAACTGGGGCACTGGCAGCTCTGCCCCTTGAACATATCCTTTCTGTAAACTTACTAAGAGGACAATATTCAGGCGCCCTGCATATTACTAGCCAAGATCTCTAAAACTTTAAGAGGGAAATAAACCCACAGAGTAAATTAAGGAGACATCTGAAAATCACAGCTGCTATTAAAGGAAGATCATAGACTAAACAATCTATGTAGTCATGCGAAATGAATGAAGAGATCAAGAATTAAAAATAAAACATCATAAATATCCTTCAAGAAATGTTAAGGAGGATTCTGGTGACATGAAAAAGAAACTAACAGTTACAATGAAAAATCAAGTGGATACACTGCATACGAAAAATATAAAATTTGAAATAAAAATATTGTAAGGCAGAGTGGATTTAGAACAAGAACAAATTATTGAGCACGAATATCAGATTAAGAAACTCTCCCAGAAGGACATCAAGGACGTTTTAAAGGATGAAAAAAATCATTAATTAAAACTTGAATGAAATGGAGAATGAAAGTAGAAGTGTCAAGTCCGTAGAATAGAAATCCCAGATGGAAAAATAAAGATAAATAGAGGGAAGGAAATATCTGAAGAAATAATAACTAGAACTTTTCAAAAATAAAAATTTGAAAGCTCAGATTGAAAGTACTCAGAATACCAAAGAAAAAAATACACATCTAAACACATGATAGTAAAATTTTATAGGCTTAAAGGACAAAGAACAAGTCTTAAAAGATACCAAAGAGAAAGAGGGTATCTCAGACTGACATCGGGATTCTAAACAGCCACACTGGTATCAAAGAGAAAAAACGTTATAGATTTAGGTGCATTGAAGGAAATGAACTTAGACCTTATGACTTTTATATCCAGCTAAACCATCATTTAAATATGAACACATGACTATCATATGTTCAGGGATACGTGTACTGGATATTTTGTTTGCCCACTCTGAACCATCTACCCTGCATCACTCTGCTGCATGCCTGGATCAAGGGGCTCCCTTGGCATTTGATTGTTTTGCGGAATAGAGACCCCTTGTAGATCAAAGAGAGGAAGGAATCAGGTCAGCGTATTTGTATCCACGGCACCCTCCATGAGGGCAGCATGGGCTGGCTTCATGCTTCTACCCAAGGTCATAGCTCGTATTCAGTCACTGTCTTCACACAGCTCTCTCCCTCTCTATCTCTCAGTTTCTTCTTTTTCTTCTCCTGCTCCTCCTTGTTTTCTTCCTCTTCCTCCTCTTCTTCATCCTCTTCCTCCTCCATCTTGTCATCCCTTCAGGCCCAGGGATGGGAGGAATGCCTTGCTTTTAGCAGCTGGTACTGCACTAACCTCTTTGTTTTTCTGTACCCTGTTCACTCCTTTGTAAGTGGCCGTTAATCTCGCCTCAAAGTACTCGGTGTGAATGTGCCATCTGTCTCCACAGCACTCTGGATGATAAACATAGCCTCAAGAGGTTTGCCATACAAACATACTTTAGAAAACATTTTTGAAGAAAGTTGTGCGGAGGCTCTTATTAAATATATGGGGAATAAGGATGAGTAAATTATCTATTTTTAATTTCAGCAATCTATTTTTTAATTTACCAAGGTTTTATTAATTCAATTGTTCTTTTCTGTAGCATGCGTATTTTTGGTTTTATAAAAGCAATATCTTCTTAAATCTCTATGAGAATAGTAATTAAATTTATCTCTAAGTTCTCTTTTGTTACCTTGGGTTTATTTGATTATTCTAGAGTTAGTTTTCTATCTCTTTATCTTAATCTTGTTCCTTCACTTTTCAGGTTTTTCGAAAATGTCTAACAATCCTTTAAGAATGCAGAAATGTGAACTAAGAGCTCTGTGCACATGGGCTGATGGTGGCAAGTCGCTGGCTCTGATGTAAGGAGATTGGGTATGGACTCGGTCATCACACATGGGCACTCTGACGTTCCAGAACACTGCAGCTTCTGTCAGTATTCACACTAAATGCTGTGGTTCTCCTCCAATTTCTCTCGAGAGGAAACCTGTGTGTGTGTGTTGGGAGGAAGTGTTGAGGACTGAGGGGCACATACCTTCCTGATGGCCATTCTGTTTGTGGTGAGTGATGGAGTTGGACTGGGGTGGCTAACTGTTCCGTAGACAAACCGTCAATGAAGTCTGCCATTTGCATGCATCTCTTTCTCTCATTCTCCCATGCAGATACTATCTAAAAGATCCCGAGTCTCTCTAGGATTCTGCTGAAGAGAATAATTCTCTCTTGGTCTTGTGGTCTTCTCCGTGTATATTCTAACCTCTGACTTCCACAGTTTTTTTTTTTTTTTTTTTTTTCATGATTATGTTATTGAACCGGGCTCATTTGCCTGATGTGCAGCAAGCCAAATTCTGAGATGCTGAGGTTTGGAGCAGAGAAAGGGTTTATTCACGAGGCAGCCAAGCAAGGAGACAGAACAAATCTCAAATCCGCCTCCCCGAAGGCGACGGGCTCGGGATATTCACTGGATAAAGCTGAGGCATGGGGAGTGTGGGGAAACGTGATTGGAAACAAGAAAAAGGTGAAGTAATTGTCCTGTTCAGGAACAATTAAGTTACATGCTTCTCCATGGGGCGCATGTTCGGAAAATGTTGGGGTTAGCATGTCCTGAAGGTGGAGTTTTTGGCCCTCTGATGTCACCGAGGACACTTATGCATGCCCAGTTGGAGGGTTGGTGTTCTAACCAGTCTTAACTGGTTGGAGCTCAAACTAGACACAGCTGACTCCAAGTTCTGGGAAAACAACTCAGGCAAACATCTTACTGTTTAGGTTAGGTGACGCTTGGAGGATATGCAAGTTTTTGTAAAAACAATTGAAATGAGCTTGATCAGGGAAGGGGGGTTACAGTTCATTATTAAGCAAGTTAGGATCTAACTGATGACTACTCTCGGTTTCAATATGATGTTCATAATCTACAGCCAGTTTTTGTTTTCCAGAAATTTATTGAAAATTCTCATCCACTGTGACTACCCTCTCTTTTTCTTTATTGTTGTGAGTTTATACACTTTGTTTTCTTTCACTGTCATTCTGATAGGATCTCAGGAGAAAAAAAAATATGTTTAGATAGTCTGCTATCTTAAACAAGAAATCATTCCTTAATTATTTTTTAAACCACTCAGGTTGGTGGAGTGTAGAGAAATACTGTCATACTGGAATGCTTACTTTCTACAGAGAAGAGATATAATTGTAGGTTTCTTGGATGCTCTTTTTCCTTGCCGTCTCCCTTTTTAAAAAATATAAATTTATTTATTTTATTTATTTATTATTTTTGGCTGTGTTGGGTCTTCATTGCTGCATGTGGGCTTTCTCTAGTTGCGGCGAGCGGGGGCTACTCTTTGTTGCTGTGCGTGGGCTTCTCACTGCAGTGGCTTCTCTTGTTGCAGAGCACGTGCTCTAGGCACGCGGGCTTCAGTAGTTGTGGCGCAAGGG
Source organism: Physeter macrocephalus (assembly GCF_002837175.3). Classification (NCBI taxonomy): domain Eukaryota; kingdom Metazoa; phylum Chordata; class Mammalia; order Artiodactyla; family Physeteridae; genus Physeter; species Physeter macrocephalus. The sequence goes on from NC_041220.1 coordinate 125,065,886, forward strand.
CTTCAATAGTCGTGGCAGACGGGTTTAGTAGTTGTGGTTCGCGGGCTCTAGAGCACAGGCTCAGTAGTTGTGGCGCACAGGCTTAGTTGCTCCGTGGTATGTGGGATCTTCCCGGACTAGGGCACGAACCTGTGTCCCCTGCATTGGCATGCAGAGTCTTTTTTTTTTTTTTTTTTTTTGCGGTACGCGGGCCTCTCACTGTTGTGACCTCTCCCGTTGCGGAGCACAGGCTCCGGACGCGCAGGCTCAGCGGCCATGGCTCACGGGCCCAGCCGCTCCGCGGCACGTGGGATCTTCCCGGACCGGGGCACGAACCCGCGTCCCCTGCATCGGCAGGCGGACTCCCAACCACTGCGCCACCAGGGAAGCCCTCTGTATGTTTTTAAAACTTATAGATTCAACTGATTTTTATGACTCTTTCCCCTCTTCTCTAATTTGCCAGCCATCTCTCAGCCTCATCTGGTTCAGAATAGAAAGGGTCTTCCTGACCATGAAATGGAAAAAAAGGTGTCTAGGTCTGACACACAGTAGGAGCTCCAAAAATACCTGTTGAATCAGTTCACTGGCAGTGAATAACACATTGCCAGTCTACACCTTTTAATAGGTGGGTCTGCTTTTGTTTCAACATTTCAAGGACTCTTGTACTCCCCATAAGACCTATAAATACATTTGAAAAGTAGCTGAACTTCTTTTTTACCTCTACTCATAGTAATAACTTCTCAACATTGTATTTAAAGAGCCTGCTAGCCTTACAGATAATGAAATTAAATGGATCCAGGTTGAATTTTAGAGCAATAAAGCAGAAAAACATGCTAAGGCTACTTTGGTGAGCTGAGAATGTAAAAAGAACTCTTTATGGAGTGATAAAGAAAGAAGTTTTATTTTTACAGTCTGTGTGGGGAGTAGAGAGGGTCAGGTTGAGTATTAGGAGGAAATTCCTGAATGTGTAGTTTTCACATTTTATTAGCATTACTTCACCTGCCACACATGGCAGTAGACGTTCTTTGAAAATGTAGGTCATATGGATGTAACCATTTTTTTGGCCATTCCTTTATTGGTAGGCACTCAGGTTTTTTTCTGTCTCTGAATTGTTTCTATTGATAAACACCAGTACACATCATTTTTAACATTTTATTAAATATATTAAAAGAAGGTCTTTTGATAATGCTTTAAAAATTTTTTTTTTGCTTTGAAAACTTCCTTGTTGCTACTGGAGGTAAAAAGGACTCTTTCATAATGATAAAATAGCCAGTCATAAAGACATAAGAATCCTAAATATGCATGTACCTGATAACATAACCTTAACGGATTAGCAAAAACGCTGGCTGATGTAAAAGAGGAAATAGACAAATATAAAACTGTAGTGGAAGAATTTAACACACCTCTCTCAGTAACTGATAATGCAAACAAGAGCCCATAGATGTGAGCTAAGGAAGAGACACTGGTGCAAGACTGATGAGTGATATGCAGGAGTGTGCCACCTGTTTGGGTAGCTTATCTGTGCCCCCTGGCCCTGCTCTAACTGATCTTGGATACAGTACTTCCATTTTATTAGAACCGTTTATGCGATTGCCCGATCTATGACTTGGTGGATGTGACAGTGCCCAGCTCATGATAGGCAGTTTTGGTCACATGGTGACTGGATGGTATGACACTTGGTCTGGAGCTACATTTCGACAGTGAACAGATGACACGGGCTTGCTCCAGAAATCCAGGGGTATGCACAGCAACTCTTAATTGCAATATGCCAGAGGGCCACATGACATCTCTATCTAACACACATACTTCTACTACTGTGGGATTTTAAGGGGCATATGATCCAGGTGACCGAATCTCTTATACTGCAACCTAGACTATTGGATCTTTTGGGTCATATGGTCCAAGGGACCAGGTATGTAACCTGCTTGTATGTAGCCTAGACCGGTTGCAGAGCCCCTTCTTGCTCTGGGACCCACTCAAAACTAGCAGCCTACCATTTTGCCGATAAATGGGTCAAAACAATATTTGCTAGAGGAGAATATACGCCTCTGAAACCCAAAGAGGTCTACCAAGTACTGTACTTCTTTGTTAGTGGTAGGATGTTCAAGGTACAAAGACCCATAAATTACTTGGAAAGCTATGTCTTGAAATTTCCCAGAACATAAGAACCCCTAAAAACTTCACCAATGTGGCAGCCTCCAAATCTTTTTAAGCCTTATCGCTGTTACTTCCCACCCTCCGGAACATATGTGATTACGAAAGCAGAGTCCTTGCCAATTCTTTCTGCTTTTCAGATCTAATATAATGTGATAAATATAATGGACCAAAATGATCTTCCATGGAATATCCAGACTGGTCATGTCCCTTTGGACTATACTGTGAAGTAATAGGCAAATTAACGCAATCTTGGTTAAAGCAGTGGAATGTATATTGTCGTCTATCTCGTGTGAATGTAAACTGCTGCTGATTCTCTTTTTAAGTGGGCGTTGAAAACAATGCGTTTGCCTGATCCATAGTTGCACGAAGTGGACCAGAGGCTGTGATAATCTGCTCTAGTAAAGATACTACACCCAGCACAGTAACAGCGCTTGGAGTTATGACCTAATTTGTGTTAGTCCACTGTCATTCATTAAGATCTGGCCAGCTTTTGCAGGGGTCTGATTGGTAAATTAAATAGGGATATGATGGGTACCTATGCTGCATCATTTAAATCTTTGAGAGTGGGACTAATCTTTGATGTTCATCCTGGGAAGCAATAGAGTTTTTGACTTACTCTCTTGGATGCTGCTGCGGGTGGGGAGAGGGGAGGCAGTTTCAAAAGCTTCCACCGGGCTTTTCCTACGCTAGCGGATCTTGTGCTCCCAGTCAAGGAACCAATATAAGGATCTGGCATTTTTGCACTGCAAAATGAAATTCCCTTATGTATTTTTAAAAATTGAAGTATAATTTTCATACAATAAATTGATCCTTTTAAAGTATACAAGTCAATAAATTTTGACAAATGTATAAAGTCAAGTAACCGACCAGAATCAAGATATGGAATATTTCTATCATCCAAAAAAGTCACTCAGGTCCTTTGCAGTCAATTGCCTAAGTTTAGCTAGCCCCTAGCAACCACTTGCTTGTTTTCTAGCCCTATAGTTTGTCTTTTCTGGAATTTCATGTAAATGGAGTCATAGAATATACATTCTTTCCTTCCTGGCTTCTTTCACTTAGCATAACACTTTTGAAATTGATTCTTGTTATTACATGTACTAGTAGGTAATTCCTTTTTATTGATGAGTTATATTCATTGGATAGCTTTACCGAAATTTGTTTATTCATTCACTAGTTGATAAACATTTGGGTTGTTTCCAGTTTTTGGTTATTTTGAATTAAGCTGCTATGAACATTCACGCACAGGTTTCTGTTCTTGAGGGAGTTCATTTTATCACTTCTTTCTTTTAGGCTTCTTCTTTTTTAGTGCCCCGTTTATGAAATCTTTACCTCCCCTAATCTGGGGTACAAAGATTTTCTTCTATGTTTTATTCTAGAAGTTTTATAGATTTAGCTTTTATATTTAAGTCTATGATGCATTATGAGTTAATTTTTATGTATAGTGTGAAGATCAAGGTCCTATTTTGGTACTTGGATATCCAATTGTTTTGGAACCATTTGAAAGTTTTTCCTCTCCCTTTTGAATTATGTTGCCACATTGGCCAACACATAGAGCTCTTTTTGGCGTAATGTTCCAAAATGAAACAAAGGACTTATGGGTTTGAACAGTGATACATATCTTTTCACTGATTTCATAGACATTTTACCCAAATGCTGATAAATGGAAGGATAGTTTTCTATACCTTTCTTCAACTGTATCTCCTGGATCCAAAGAGACCTTTTCAGTTCTCACTCCAGGCACCAGATAAGGGGAAACCAGATGGAGTAAAATGAGTGACCTCTTAGGGCAGGGAAAAAAGGGGAAAAGAGCAGGTCCTTGGATGGAGGACAAAGGGGTTTAAGAGACTCAGGGGACTGTGAAGTCAGGGAAATTAGAAAGAAAAGCCATAACCAGGCCTCCTTTTGCAAATCCAAGGCAAACTCTGGATGGAGTCATAAATTATGTTACACCATCATCAGGACTCACGCCAGACTGGACTCAGCTTCTCTGGCTAACGGTAGGGCATTTCTCAGTAATGGACTGGACCATATTTTGCTTCCAAACTTTTATAACAGAGCAAAAGGATTCTAGGTTTAAAAGACAAAAAAAGTGAGCTGTAACTATTTTTGTTTCTGAAGCAACATTAATGCAATGTGAGGGGAAAAAAAGAAAGAAAAGAAAAGCCTTCACAGGATGTCTGGAAATTTTACAGTAAATATTTAAATTACTATCTAATATCTAAATGCTTTAGATCAAGCTCTGCAACATTTAAGATTATTTTAAAACTCTAATCTTAATAATTAAACAGTCAGGAATAGTGTTGATTTATCCATTATTCATTGCCATATTTGGAGCATGTGTACATCAAATTTAGGAAGAGTCATATGAATATCTGACAAATAAGGAGAACCAAAAATCAGTGAATATGATTCATTTTTAATGGTTTAATGATTTAATGATAACCACTGTTCTGCTACAGGTATAACAGGAGGACAGCATACATAAATAACCCACGATGAGTCCATTTCAACATAAACCAAATAATCAGTTTTCCTCTCTTGATTTTGTTAATTTTCCTGTGTCATATTGACATTTTCCCCTAGTACCACACACTGTTTCATCTTTTTTTGTTTGCAAATCCATGCTCACATTAACACACATATAAAATTAAATGTCTATATCTTGAAAGATCCCAATGGCCTGAGTTCTCTGGTACACAAACCTGAAAGCTGTACAAGTGAAATACCCTGAGAATTCTTGAGCTTCTCTTCCTTTCTAATACCTGGCTGGAAGAATAAGTGTTGGAAAATTGGAAGCAGAAGAAACACATTGGCCATGAGGCTGTGACGACGGGACTTTGAGAAGCTCAGATATTGAAGGGGAAGCAACAGGGCACGGTGGTGGTGACCACTGGAACGATGACATTTGGGAGTAAGAGGAAAATACTAAAAGGAGAGGGGTTGAGTGTAAGGGAGAATTAGGTAAGGAATACAGGTGAGGAACGTTATGGTTCTTCCTGACCCAGAGCCCTTGGGGGGTCAGTTTTGGGCATGATAAAATTTCACGGGCTTGGAGTTGATTCTCTCTCACTGACTACACCTAAAAGCCCTTTTACATAACAAAAAGTCTTTCATCCCACCAGTGAAAATAAAAGCCTTAAAAATATAAATATTTGATATAGTTAGATTGGCCTAAATATATTAGAGTCAACTTATAAATGAGGATCCCAGAAACGTTCCTCTTTTGATTAGAGAAAGCAGTTACAAAATAGGCACAAGTGGAAAGCTGAACAGGGTTGAGGCCAAGTCTCAGAAAGGAAAAGGGAACAGAAAGAGGGTGGGTGCTGAGACATGAAGAACTACAATAAAAAAGCACTCGAACTTGGGGTGCTTTGGAGTACAGAGTGCTTTCCCACTCCTGTCTCATTTTGTTCGGGCAGCAACTTCGTGAAGTAGGAGATACCACCCCAGTTTACACGGGAAGGAAAAGAGGCATAAAGAGGTTAAGTGACTTGTCAATCATCACAGCAATGGTGATGGGTAAGAAACTGAAACCCAGGCATCTGCCTCTAAATCTCAGCCATCTGTCATTTTGCTGCTTCTCCAATGCCTTTGACTTTATTGGAGAGACCTCTTTTGCAAGAGACATATCACCAAGCTTCAACGGTACGCTAAAAATTACACTATAGTGTTCAACTATTAAACTTACTCCAGAAAAATGATATAATTGTTAAGCTATTTTCTCATCCATCTTAGCAATAAATAGAAAGCCACATTACATTGACTGCATGGCGGAAAAACTGCTAGATAAATAACAAGTCTGGCGGAAAAACTGCAAGATAAATAACAAGTCTTTGACCTTTGCTCAAAATAATTTTCTCTTCAGATTAAGCCATGAATGGCATTAATTATGAAGACATTGTTATCATTAATGCCCACTGCCTAAAGCAGAAATCTCAGAAAGTTCAGAATCAAAGAGGGCAAGATGTCGTTTGAGATGTTTTTTCTGCTCCGGTTGTTCACACAACTTGACTTCAATGTCGCCATCACTGAATGCTTCTCCTTTGGTCTCCTCTACTGGGTTCTCTTTCTGGGAAAACTTTGCTTTCTTCTGCATCATCGTAATTCCTGAATTTCTGTGCCTTTGTGCTGGGGAAAAGGTTTCTTTTACTATGCAATAATAAACTGCAGATAAAAAATTCTTTTTGAAGTTTTCATTCATAAGTGCATAAACAATTGGATTACAGGTGGAATTGGAAAATCCAATCATTTGAACCACAGCAAAAATCATCTTGACTGTAACCTCATCATATTCCTTTTCAAAATTGCCTGAAATAAAAAGTAACGCTTTAGAATGGATATTTGTTTAATGGCTATAAAATAACGTTTCTGTTTATCTTCTGTCTTTATCAAATACTTACATTGTACGAGTGGTTTAAGGTGTGAAAAATTCTCAAGACCATTTTGCGGAGAGCCATCTGATGTCTGAAGAAAAACCACCTTTGTGAAGAGTCCTCCTTCTTAGACGATCTAGGCTTACAAGCACAGCCCAGTGCCCAGCACAGATTAGAGGGTTTATTGCATTTCAGTCTGATTTCAAGCTTCTTGTAAACTGGAAGCCTCAGTTACTCATCAGATGCCCACTTGTGTTGTAGAAACACAATCATCTGAGAACCATGTTAAGGCTCAGATTATCAGAGAGAATACATTAAGGGTCTGGCTGAAATCCTAGGTGTTATTAAATTCATGTGGTTCAAGTGAGGGTTCTAAATGGAGAACACTTACAGGATGTCACCCCTCTCCCAATGTTTAAATGGCTTCGGGAGAACACAAGGAATAGCGTGGGAGATGACTCTCAAAAGCTGTTCTTTACCTTTTGTAATTATTAAAATTATTAAAGCTTTGATGATACTCATACATAATTACCTGCCACATAACGATCTAGTGATCTTGAAAACATGAAAGAAACCTATGAAATGTTTGATATTTGATTACCCAAGGGAATGGCAACATATTTCAATGATTCATTTTCCATTCTAGCAGGAAATGAACTAGAACTTCCATCAAATGAGAATGACAAACACTCACTGTATTCAGTCATCGTGCGAACAACGTGGAAAGGTGCCCAGCACACAGCAAAGAGAGCCACCACTGCCACCATCCTAACAACAGCTCACTTCTTCTTCCTGGACCCACAGGGATATATTGCATTAGTTAACTTCTCCTTGGCAGATGTGTCAAGCTGACAGCAAAGCTATTAAAATTAAAGTCTAGACCTCTCAGTGATATTTTTCAAATGTCAATGAAGCTCCTGACAGATTATGAACTGTTCTTCATCTTTTCCCACTTCTATTACCCACATCCCTATATTTCTCATAATGTGAACATTCTAAAGATATGTGCTCATTGTGCGTCTAGCCCCGTGCTAGATGCTTGGCATGGATTATGTCCTCAATCTTCCCAAAAAGCCATTTGACGGGTGCAGAAACTGAGGCACAGAGAAGGTTAAGTAACTTGCAAAGTCAGATGGCTAGCAGAAGATTTAAACTATAAAGGCTAGTTTGGATTTAAACGTAAGCAGTCTAACTTCAGTGTCAAAGCTCTTATCCATTTTATGTCGAAGAACACTTATGCCTGTGATAGAAAAATATGGGAAGCCCTCAGGACAGAATTAAACGGTAATCCTCCGTTACATAACTAAGTAATATGATTAATCAGGGATTCAAACGGAGTTTTCTCCATTAGTCCTGTAAAGGAGATTAATGTCTGCAAGAGATTTACACATTTTCAAGTTTACAACGAGTCATATTCATTATTTATTATCTCAGCATAGTAGTCCTTTCTTCTGAGGAAGTGAGAGAGCCAAATCAGCAGTATGTCCCAAGGCGCTGAACAGTCCAGCACCCTGCACGTCGAGAGGGAGGAGTTCTTTATATAAACTGGACACTAGAGGTCGCTGTACACGTGTAGAAATGATAAATTTCATCGAACCACTAGACTTCTAAGATTTGGGGGGTTTTTTGTTTTTTTTTAAATTTATTTATTTTATTTATTTATTTTTGGCTGTGTTGGCTCTTTGTTGCTGCGCGCGGGCTTTCTCTAGCTGCTGTGAGCCGGGCTACTCTTCCTTGAGGTGCTCAGGCTTTTTCATTGCAGTGGCTTCTCTTGTTGTGGAGCACGGGCTCTAGGCGCGCGGGCTTCAGTAGTTGTGGCTCGGGGGCTCTAGAGCGCAGGCTCCGTAGTTGTGGCGCACAGGCCTAGCTGCTCCGCGGCATGTGGGACCTTCCGGGACCAGGGCTCGAACCCGCGTTCCCTGCACTGGCAGGCGGATTCTTAACCACTGCGCCACCAGGGGAGCCCCTAAGATTTTGTTTTTAATAGCCATTCAGTGTCGATTATAAAATAAACCATATGGCCCATGAGTATCATAGCAGTAAATTGTGTTTTTAAATTTCTATTAATCAATATGATCAGAAAGTAAAGCTTTTAGGTCAAAATAAAATATATCAATAATAATAATTTTAAATAAATAACATACTCTCATTTCCAAAGGATTTTCATACGTATCATCTCACATTTTTTAGCATCGTCCTTGGGCGGGAGGAAGTAAGGATGGATATTATCATGCTTCCTGGTACACATGAGGAAAGCAGGGGCCTTGGGAGTAAGGAGACTTATTCACATCATGAGGCTGGCGGGGAGTTGCTGAGAGAGGAGAGCGCCACAGCAATTCCTACTGCGTCACGCTGACATGCCGAAGAAAATATAACGATTTTAAAAATTCCGAGTGACTAATTATAACAGTGGCTTCTCCTTTGATTTGGGAGCTGGTAATCTTACTCTTTCTTCCTGCCATACGTAAAATCTCAAAAGTTTAAAGTCAGTCCATGTGCTAAACGTGAATTACAAATGACCCTTTGACTAAATTACCCAGGAATTCCGAGATCTCTGGCAACGGTCTCTTCCAGCACAACTAATTAAAAAATATATATTTTTTAATACAGCAGGTTCTTCTTATTATTCTTATATTATTAGTTATCTATTTTATACATAATTTGTGTATATATGTCAAACTAAAAATATTTTAAACAGAGGTGAATATTCCATTAAACAGACCTGGCAATTTTTGAGATTTCTTTTCCATGAGTAGTTTGAAGCACTGAGCCATCCTCCACTCTTTTCTTCATCCAGAGTTCATAGCCGATCTTACTGTACAGGATAAGCATCACCATAAGAGGCAGGAGGAAGATGATGACAAGGATGAAGGTAGTATAGATTTTCTGGTGCTCAGGGCTGGTCCACTCTTCCAAGCAGCAGATGTGTTCTTTTTCCTTTAAGAAGTTACACTTAATCTTTAAAATAAACATAATTCATTTAGAAGAGCCAGAGGCAGCATCAAAAGAACACAAAGCAGCCAAGTACTACTGTAATGCAGCATCTTTCAGATACTTACATATTTACCGTGGGTACATGTTTCAAATGAGACACAATTTTCATTGTTCTTTTGTTGGGAGGTGTGGTTTTTTCCCACTCCACCGCTTAAATTCTTAAGAGTTTCATATTTTCTTTTTTATTTTAGATGGAATTGAGGTCCATAGCCTGTTTACTTTTTAAAAACCTTTCTCATCTTTTTACACGATAGTCGTTAAGTTTTTAGTTGGGTGAAAGAAAGAACTCTACAATGACCAAAGTATGTATGAAAAGAATACTTTGTACTAGCATGCCAGCTAATTTACTGTTACATTATTTTGCTCCCTCAGTTGTTGAAGAGACCAATTCTGACACAGCATCAGACTTCTTCCAATTGAATGCGTACTGCAAGTCTGTATTTTGTTACTGCTATTTCAGATTGCAATGATCAGGTTGCTTGCAAAGATTTTAGAGAGGCAAGTGGTAGCGTGTAGATTCTGAGATGAATGAGAAACTGGGATTCAAACTATTGCCAATGTATGAATATTCAGACCCAATTTATAAGCCTTTGAGCTATATATTTTACAGAAAGGCAATTTCTGTTTATTAATACTATTTCTAACAGACTGATCTCATGAGTTCAAAAAATTAATAATAACAATATTAATACAGAAACTAACACACCATTGTAAAGCAATTATACTCCAATAAAGATGTTTAAAAAATATGAACAGTAATAGAAAATTCTAATAAGGGACAAACCAAACACTTAAAGCATATTCAAAAGTCACATATCTGGGTAATAGGAATTAAAGTTAGAGAATTTATGGAAACGGTTGTAGTTTGAGTCACTCTGGAGCTTTCCAGATGAAGAATACTTAGGTCTTAAGACATATCTCTGCCTCCATTCCCAGAGGATTTTTACCAATCTTCAAAGTCGGTTGAATGGGGGAAACAAGCTTTCTGGTATAGTTATCAAAAGTATGAACATTCAAGTTCGGATCTAGGTGTTATTTTTCAAATACAACTAAGAATGAAAACACTTGTTGAACAATAATCTCAAGGTCCACACTCTCTGAGAAGAGGATATTATGGTGAAACTCATTCTGACTCCATGTAGGCAGAGTCCACCGGGCCAACAACCGTGGGGGCCACGTATTGACACATTCTAAAGCGCAAGGCGAGACTGACAGTCTCTGAACAGGCGCACTTTCCCCTGGGGACAAGCAAAGACCTTCTGAGGGCACGCTCAGGTGGTTTCATGGCAACCAATCTCGGATCTTCTATTTCCAAACACATACTTCCCTAAAACTCCACTGCCAAAGAGAATGCCTGGGGTTGAAGTGTCATGCTGAGTCTACGTTCTCAGTTCCTCTTTCATAATCATCCTTCTTTCAGTTTTCACAAGTCATATCTCTCACCCAACCCCAGTCTCACTATGGGCCCACCAAAGCAAGACGCGGTTCACGCTATTTGATGTCCGTGAAGCCGCCTTGGTCGAGGCCCCATAAATCCATGATGGGGCTTCGTGCTTCTCCCTGTATTTCTCTTCAGGGGCAAACTCGGCATTAGAAAAAAGGTGTTTTGACAGGGGATGACATGTTGTGAATTCCCATTTTCTGTACAGTGAAGGGGCAGAAGTAATGGGGCAGCTTTAACCGAACCACCTCATTGCTTCCATTCCCTGAAAGCTGTCAAGTACATCACTCCGGAGAGAGAGCCAGTGAGAGCAAAGCAAAGAGAACATCCGTGGAAATGGTGGAGTTAGTGGTGCTTCATTTCATCCAAGTGAGGAAGTAAGGCTTTCTGCATGCTTGCACTCTAGCTGATAGAACTTAGGAGTGAGAAGGTGGCCGTGGGAAAGCACGTTAATACATTTATTTGATTTGCAAAATGAAATCGTACTTTTCCTTGACAGAAAGCAAATCTGATTTGGCTGATCTGTCTGACAGAGAGGACTGGCTTTGCCAATTAGATTTTATGCATTTTCTACAAATGAAATGATTTATATATTTAAAATATCTTTAGAGCCTATGATAACATAATTTTATTTAAAAAAATGGGCACATCTCCTTGTGTTCTATGGGTCAGAAATGGACCCCACATGGGAACTGGGTTGGGTCATTTATAAAAGGGCTTCATTGGTGTGGGTTTCCTGCTGGAGATAAGGGCAACCTCAGAGAAAGGAGCTGGTCACGTCCAGTTGTGTGTGGAAGCTGAAAGGTCTTCACTAGCAGCTGGCTAAAGGGAGTAGCCGTTGGAAGCCTCAGGGTTGTTATTTGTGAGAAACCCAGGAAGTAAAGAATCAGTCGTGGGGAGCGGTCATATGCAGAATAAGGGGATCGTATCCCCTCTGCATACTGTAGGATTCTAGGCCTAAAAATGGCTCAAACTGGGGGAAGGGAGATGTTTTAAATTGATTGAGGGTATGGACTTATGTGATTGTGACACTGGACTAGACAGTTTGATAAGGGAACTAACTCTATTCAGTGACCAGTCACTGTTCTTATGACTGAAAGTGACCAGAGGAAATTTATTCTCCGAATGACCGCAAGAGTTACAGGGCCCGCTCAAGGCTTCATCCACCACATTTCATCAGAGGACGGGAAGACTGCATTTTTGTAGGTGGCAAGGGATAGAATAAAACTGCCTTCTATTCTTACCTGTGGAGTCCAGCTCATTCGATATACCAGTTGCATCAAACGTCAAGCCACTTTTTAAATGTACCCTTGCCTGAGGGCTCATTTCATACCCTTGCCAGTGGACACTTAGTGCCCAGTAAAGTTTCACATTTGCTTATGTCAATTTAAAAGGTACAAAAGACACGTAGTTTAAAAAATTATCTTAGAGGGTATGTGAGCAACCCCCTGGTGTCCTTCAAGACTACTGTCCATGCTAGATCTTCCAGGCAGGACGCATTCAAGTACACCCCAGTGGAGAGACCGGGTCAGCAAAAATGGTGTGGTGCTTCCTTCACTGTGAATCACCAGAAGCCTGGGCCCATCTGACAAAGATGCTGGGGAACCAGAGAGGTTGGAACATCCTTTTGCATGTTCCAGTTCAGATTTCAATTTGTCGATGAACAGGCAGGCAGGTGAGAAACGCCTTATGAAGGAGAATCAACCAATAAGTAGATAAGAGGTTACAAATGTTTCATGTGTCTTAAAAATAAAAGTCTAGCGCGAGCATTGAACTCTTAAAACACAACAAGACCCTGAAGAACACTAGGAAAGGCATGTTCCGCTGGCAGGAAAATGTAGAATGTGTCCCTGGTACATTTTATTTTAAGCATTACAGTCTTAACGATATACGATCTGGATAAAGCAGAGGAAAAAAATCTTAAAGCAAATTATTTTATTCCACTTGAAAAACCTCCAGTGAAATAACTGAGGTCATACAAATTTGCTGTAACACTCTTGCAGGAAGGAAAATGATTATAATTAAGAGGGGAAGGAAGACATTTCAATAGTGTGATTACCAATCCCGGCCCCGAATCTACCTCAAGTCGTTGCACATGCCACATGGGGGATGACTGCCACCAGCCAGACCATACCTGCGAAAACGTCAAAATCATCAGAATACAACTCGGCAAAGCCCAATACATCTGTGCTTAATTCTCTAACCATAAAGACTCCTTATGTTCAATGCACCCCATCACCTGTGCCCTGGAGCAGTGCAATGGTTTCCTCACACATTCTCACCTCCACTCCTTCACTACCCTCAAGATTGCTGCTGGAATCGTCTTCCTGAACTACGTTTTGAATGTTAAAACGTGCCTAAAAGATAAAGCCCAAGTGCCTTAAAATGGTCCCCGAGTTTCTCTACACTCTCACTTGCCTGTCTGTCTTCTCTGACATTTCTGTCCGTGTTCTTCATGCCCAAGTCCTCTACTGAGGAATTTACAGAGTTGCTTTCAGTTCCCATTTCCCGGAATACATTGTGCTGCTCCACGCCTGGATGCTGTCACCCTGGATTGGCACCCTATCCCCACTATCTAACCGTGGACCCATTTTCTAGGACTTGACTCAGAAGTCATCTTCTTTTGGAAACCTTTGAAGGCCACCACCATTTTCAGATAGAACTGACTACTGTGGTCTCCATGTGCCCTCCAGAGTAGCACCTTTGTCGCCCTTACTGGTTTCTTCTCAACTTCCTCTGAGCAAGGACAATGCCATTTATTTATTTGTGTTTGTTTCCCCAGATAAAACTCCCAGGGAAATTCCTGGCCCTCAGTAGCTGTGGATCAAGCACCTACTGCTTCTTTGTTGAATGGATGAATAACTTAAACATGATATAAAGAACCTTCCATAGCATCTTAAAATTGAAAGCACATTTACCTTAAGCATAATTATGTGAGCATTATTTTATTGTTTACAAAACAAACACTTGTAACATCAGAAACCAGTGTGCTCTTTCCAAATTTCCTGTCTTCCATGAGTTTGTTGAGAGGATTACTTTAATGATGCATCCCTTAGCAAGGAACAAAAGAGAATCTCAATGGACTAGGGAAAGGCCAGAACCAAGAGCCCCAACATGGATTTTGAAGAAAATTTCCCAGCTCAAACACTGCTTGTTCTTTCTATTTTGAGTGGAAGCATTAAGAAAACACTGTATTAAAAAAGAACAAAATAATGCCATTTGCAGCAGTATGGATGGACCTAGAGATTGTCATAGTGCATGAAGTTAAGTCAGAGAAAGACAAATATCATATATCACTTATATGAACTTCCAATTCATCATCTGTAAAAAGGGATTAATAATACCCACCTGTCATAGGACCAATAAAATGACATAAGCATCCAGTACAGGAATGTTCTTTAATAAATGGCAGCCTGATTAAAAGAATTGAGGTAAATTCGGTACATATGGAGCTGATAGATTCTTTGTGGCTAAACTGCCCGTTAAAGAACATCTAGTTCCATAGCCTATTTCCCAGATAAATATACTGCAGCTCAAAGGAGTTAAGTGATTTGCTCACGTCCACACAGCTGTTTAGTTACAAGACGAATACGTGAGCCCACGTTTTCCGACTCCACCTCTTCCCACTGCTTCACCCTCACTTATCTCCACACATCCATGCTACGTGGCAGTTTTCTTGTCTAATGCCCACAAATCATCTGTTTAATAATTCACTTGAGGATTTTGCACCAAGAGGAGTTCCATAATCTGTTATCTTACTCTTTTCATGAATCTAGAGAGCATTTGCCCAACTCATTACTTCGGACATTTCTCCAACCAACTTTCTAAGAAATTACTGACAGTGTTTTTTTGATCACATCTCCAAGTGTCTTCAGTGTTGTGGCATGTAATTTATCTATGCTGAAGATTTCAGTTCTTTAAGAAATAGGTAGACACTCTTTTGTTATCTATTCACCTATACTGGATCTTTATTTTCATTCTAACCATCTTTGTTTTGCCCTTTTAAATTTAATTTGGAGGTCACTTTTCAAGGTCTAGAAGGCTGAAACAAGATAGGCATTAAGCAGCTTTGACTTTCCTTTGCCCTTCATTAAATTTCTATGAAGGACCTTCCCTTTCTTTTTCAGCTCCTTGTTTGGCTGATGAATCTCTCTGATGACTCTACAGTCAGCTCGCTCTACACGTTAGACTTCCCAATGTGAACTGAATAGGTCTCAGTCATTTTGCAAGAATGTGTCCTTTGTGACATTTCTTCCCACAAATGGCAATTTTAAACTGGGATAATAATCTTAGAATTTCCTATGTAGGGCACTGTTATCTTGGGATGTCCCTCCCTTTTTTCCTTATAGGATTATCTGATATTAATGTAAGAGACGTGTTTCTTAGAGCCTGCCTGGAATGGCTATTTCTCATATCTTTTTTAAAAAAATGTGAATTATGATTCTTTCTTTCTTTCTTTTGGCCGAGCCACGCGGCTTGTGGGATCTTAGTTCCCCTCCCAGGGATCGACCCCAGGTCTCGGCAGTGGAGACGCGGAGTCCTAACCACTGGACCGCCAGGGAAGTCCCTATTTCTCATATTTTGATTGCCAGCATCCACCTTCATTTCCTACTAGAAGCATAGTTTCCTCTGGTGCATGAACTCTCCCCTATGTGGGCAGGTTAGGGAAGAGGCCCTATCAGGGAAGACAAGGCAAACACAGGATGGCTTCTCTCAAAGACTCTATCAGTGCCAAATGTGCCAAATTTACCTCAATTCTTTTAATCTGTTGACAGAGTGCAATGAAGATGGAAGGGGGAGATTTGAGGTAGTGCGGCCCCGTGCTCACCAGATCATGAGCGTGAACAGACCACTGCTCAGTTACTGCTGCTGACCTCTCTGCATCCTTGGTCCCTGCCTCTTGGCAGGCCCTTTCCTCCAGCTTCACACTGATCCTGTGAACCTCCAACATCGTTCCAGTATATCCCCTCCTCTTAAGCTACTTAGCTATCCACTGTTGCTTGTAAACCAAGTAAACTTACTTTACTTCTCTTTTGTTACTTTTTCTCTGGAAGGTAGATTTCCTAACACGTAGAATACTCTGGTCAATGTTCCTTCTGTGTGTATTGTTAAGGCTGAGATAACACAGTCCAAATCCTACTATTACAGTTTTCCTCCATTGCTGCTTCCATTTCTACTACGTCAGACCCTCGTATAAGAAATTACAATAATTCTCCTTTGCCTACTGGGTTAGGAACAAATGCTTTCATTAAATATTTATTGCCTTCTATTTCCCACCATAACTTATTTGTATTACTTTATTTTCCAGAACATGAACTCTTTGCTCTGGACATGAATGATGTCCACTCCCCTATCTACCCACACCCGTCCTCACCTCCCAACATATGCAGAGCAGGTCTCAATGATTCAGACAGAAACAAGATCTCATTATTTCAAAAAAACGATGCTTGGAAATTGAAAACAATTTGGCCAGTATTTTTTTTCACTCTTGGGTAATAGTGACTTTAAAAAGGATCCAAGTGGAAAGGACAGAGTGAAAAGAACAAGTATTCATACTTAGAAAAGATTGAAAAACATTCTTTTATTAATTTAGAAAATGGTATAATGAGCTATGATTGCATGAAAGTATCTAAGGATGATAACTAGTCTGTGAATAATTTGTTCCAAGATTGGTAATAAACAAAGCGAATGGACATTTGCAGTTTTAAAGGAAAGATTACTTTATACGACCATTATTGAAACGATGGTCTAACATATTATAAACCAATCTAGCATATAATTTCCTTAATTTCCTGTACAAAAAAATTAAGCCATATTCAAACAATTGATACACCCTGTCCCAATATGGCCTGTAAGTTTCTAGTTTTTTCTAGCACGTTTCCTTTTTTAAAAAATTGATTAATTAATTTTATTTTTGGCTGCACGGGCTTTCTCTAGTTGCGGTGAGCGGGGGCTGCTCTTCGTTGCGGTGTGCAGGCTTCTCATTGCGGTGGCTTCTCGTTGCAGAGCACAAGCTCTAGGTGCACGAGCTTCAGTAATTGTGGCACACAGGCTCAGTAGTTGTGGCTTGCGGGCTCTAGAGCGCAGGCTCAGTTGTTGTGGCGCACGGGCTTAGTTGCTCCGCAGCATGTGGGATCTTCCTGGACCAGGGATCAAACCCGTGTCCCCTGCATTGGCAGGCAGATTCTTAACCGCTGTGCTACCAGGGAAGTCCCTCTAGCAGGTTTCTTAAGCAGCTAGCTGCTAATGAACAAATTTACCAAATCCTGAATCCTACCTCATTTCCCTCAACCCCATCCTACAGTAGGAGAGTGGGGAACAAATTAAATATAGTCAAAGTGAGAATTGTTATACAAACTGTGGCTGAGAACCACAAAGGAACAGAACATGGAATTCCCCAGCAGGAAGGTCCTCCCAGAGGTGAATCAGGCTGAGGGTTTCCATCAGCCTTCCATGGAGCTCTGTGTTCCTGCAGGGATGCTGTGGGAACTGCCAAGAAGGGAGAGGGGGCTCTAAGCTCCAGCCCTGCTTCAACTGGAGCAGCTCCAACTGCATCTATTTATAGTTTAATTTAATGGGGTTCCAGCGTATAACTCATCCACCATTTTAAAGATGAAGTTATGAAATCCCAAAGTGGACTGGAATAATCTGCCAATGTAAACCATACAGACTGAAGAGGAGAACCATCGTTGCTAAATATTTTAAAACAGATGTGTGGCCCATCTCTCCTAGAATTTCAGCCCTCCTGATAATTACAGTTGACCCTTGAACAACGTGGGGGGTAGGGGCACCGACTGGGGCACAGTCGAAAATCAGAGTATAATTTCACAGTCGGCCTTCCATATCCAAGGATTCAAACAACCTTGGATCCTACAGTACTGTAGTATTTACTATTGAAAAAATTTGCATATAAGCAGGCCCTTGCAGTTCAAATCTGTGTTGATCAAGGGTCAACTGTATTCCTATTTAGCATAAGACCTTTACAAAGCAATCTAGTAATTATCCTATGACTTGTGAACTTTGCAATAATGCTGCATTTGAGTAGCAGAAAAGAGGGAAGAACTTAGCCCAGGGAAAGGAAACCCTGGCTCCAGGCAAAGGGGAAAGCTAGGAGGAGGAAAGCCAGAAGGAACCTTAACTCCTGCAGAGTGGAGGGATAGGGAGAAGATTCTTACAGTTTCCAAGTGCCAAGATGAAGACTCAATAGAGAGACTGCAAGAGGAAACTGACAGCAAAGAAGATGAGCCATTTTTCTCCAGAATTCTTGTTAGACTTAGGGAAGGAGATGGAAGCTGCCCAGCTGGCTCTGAGAGGAGGCATTCCATTTGGGCCGCTATAACAGCGTGCCATGGATGGGGTGACTTATAAACAACAGAGATTTATTTCTCACGGTTCTGAGAAGTCTGCAACCTCTTCCGGGTTGCAGACTTCTCACTGTATTCTCACTTGGCAGAAAGGGTGAGAAAGCTCTGTGGCGTCTCTTTTACAAGAAGACAAATCCCATTCATGAGGGCTATACCCTCCTGACCTCTCATTTTTTCCTTTTCTTTATCAATTGAAAATTTTATGAGATAATTATAGATTCACATGCAGTTGTGAGAAATAATACAAAAAGATCCCTTGTATACTTTGCCCAGTTTCCCCCAATGGTAACATTTTGTAAAACTACAGTAAACTATCACAACCAAGATATTGACGTTAATACAATCCACTGATTTTATTCAGATTTTCCAACTTTACCTGCACTCATTTCAGTGTGCGTGTGTTCTATAGATTTTATTAATAGGTTCAAGTATCTGCCATCACAGCCAAGATACTGAACACTTCCAACACCACAGAAGTCCCTCCTGTTACCCTTTTATAACCACACCCATGCCCCTTCCGCCTCTGCCGCTCCCTGTCCCTAACCACTGGCAACCACTAATCTGTTTTTCCATTTCTAAAATTTTCTCATTTCAAAAATGGTATATAGATTGAGCAATATAGTAAATAACCTTTTGGGATAGGCTCCTTTCTTTTTAAAAAAAATTATTTATTTACTTATTTATTTTTGGCTGCATTGGGTCTTCATTGTTGTGTGCGGGCTTTCTCTAGTTGCGGCGAGCAGGGGCTACTCTTCATGTGATGCGCAGGCTTCTTATTACAGTGGCTTCCCTCGTGGCGCAGTGGTTAAGAATCTGCCTGCCAATGCAGGGGACACGGGCTCCATCCCTGATCTGGGAAGATCCCACATGCCATGGAGCAACTAAGCCCAGGCACCACAACTACTGAGCCCGTGTGCCACAACTACTGAAGCCCGTGCGCCTAGAGCCTGGCTCTTTTCTTTTAGCACAGTCCCCTGGACATGCATCCAAGTTGTTGCATTTATCAACAGTTTGTTCCTTTGTATTGCTGACTAATACCCCACAGAATATATGTACCACAGTTTGGTTAATCATTCATCCACTGAAGACCATCTGGGGTATTCCAGTTTCTGACTATTACCAAAAAACCGAAAAGCAGTTATGAATATTCACATATAGGTTTTGGTGTGAATACAACTTTTCATTTTTCTGGGATAAATATGCAAGAATGGAATTCCCTGGCTGCATGGTAATTGCATATTTAGTTTTATAAGAAATTGCCAACTTATTTTCCAGAACGGCTGTGTCATTTGATATTCCTGCTGGCAATGTATAAGTGATCCAGTTTCTCCACATCCTTGCCAACATTCAGTGTTGTCACTATGTTTTCTTTTAGCCATTCTGATAGATGTGTATTGATATCATGGTTTCAATTTTCATTTCCCTGATTTCTAACAATGCTGAACATCTTTTCATGTGTTCGTTTGCCATCTGTATATCCTCTTTGATGAAATTTCTCTTCATGTGATTTGTCCATTTTCTAATTGGACTGTTTGTCTTTGTGCTGCTGAGTTTTGAGAGTTTATATATTCTATTGACAGATACTAGTTTTTTGTCAGATATATACTTTGTACATATTTTCTCCCTGTCCATAGCTGGTCTTTTCATCTCTCCACATGGGCTTTAACAGAGCAAGTGTTTAATTTTGATGAGGTCCAAATTATCAATTTTTCCTTTTATGCATTGAGCTTTTGGTGTCAGTTAAGAACTCTAAGAATTCTGTGCTCAGCCCTGATAATCTTCTATGTTTTTTCCCCAAAGTTTCATAGCTTTACATTTACTTTTAAGTCTACAATCCAGTTTGAATAAATTTTTGTATAAAGTGTGACATTTAAGTTTTTGTTTGTTTGCTTATTTTCACCTATAAATGTCAATTGCTCCAGCACTATTTGTGGAACAGGCAATCCTTCCTCCATTGAATCACACCTTTGTCAAAAATCCTTTGAGCATATAGTGCAGATCTATTTCTAAATTCTCTTTTCTGCTTCATTCATCTGTGTTTATCCCTCTGTCAATACCACACTGTTTTGATTACTTTATCTACATAGAAGCTTTGATATCAGGCAGAGGAATTCCTCCCACTTCTTCTTTGTCAAGATTATTTTAGCTATTTTAGGCCCTGTGCCTATTATAAAGTCTTGAATAAGCTTGTCTATGTCTTCAAAAATCCTTGCTGGGATTTTGATAGGAATTACATTAAACCTATCGATCAATTTTGGGAGAACCGACATCTTTAATACGTTGAGAGTTCCAATCCATTAATACAGCATGTCTCACCATTTCTTTATGTATTCTTTGATTTTCTTCATCTGCATTTTGAAATTTTCAGCGCATAGAACTGAAAACTATGTTTTGTTTACTGTATACCTAAGTATTTCACTTTCTTTGGAGTAATTATAAGTAGTATGGTATTTTTCATTTTCTGCATGTTACTTATTAATATAAAAATGCCACTGAGTTTTGTGTGTTGATCTTATATACTTTGACATTGCTGAATTCACTTATTCTAGGAGATTTTGTAGATTATTGGGATTTTCTGTGTAGAAAATAATGTCTTCTGCAAATAGAGGTAGTTTTATTTTTCCTTTCCAAACTTTATATATTTTATTTCTTTTCTTTGCCTCCTTGCAGTGGCTTGAACTTCAAGCACTATGCTACATAAGAGTGGTGAGAGCAGACATCCATGCTCTGTTCCCAATTTGAGAAAAAAAGCAGTCTTTCACCATTAAATATGATGTTAGCTGTAGGTTTTTGTACATGCTCTTTATAAAGCTGAGAAACTCTCTATTACTAACTTGCTGAGAACTTTTATCATGAATGGGTGTTGGATTTTGTCAAATGTTATTTGTGTGTCAATTGCTTTGATATGAGTTTTCTTCTTTAGCTTGTTGCTCTGGTGGATTACATTGATTTTTGAATGTTGAGCCAGACTTACATACCTAGGATAAATCCCACTTGATCATGTGTATAACCCTTTTTATATATTGTTGGATTCCGTCTGCTAATATACTGAGAATTTTTATGTCTAAGTTTGCAGTTGAGATACATTGGTTTGCAGTTTTCTTTTTATTGTACTGTCCTTGTCTACTTTGTCAGAGTAAAAAAGGCCTCATGAAGTGGTTTAGGAAGTGTTCCCTCCTCTTCTATTTTCTGGAAGAGTTTGTGTAAAAGTAGTGTTAATTCTTCTTTAAATGTTTGGCAGCATTCTCCAGTGAAACCATCTGGCTGGGAGATTTTTGCGGGGGGGGGCAGCTTTTCAGTTACAAATTAAATTTGTCTCTTCCTTTTAAAAATATCTTTTTAATCAAAGAATTATGAGCAAATCGTTCAAAATCAGAAGGGCTATGATAAAAAAGAATGGGTCTCTGCCCACCCCCACTCACCTGCTGTCCTACTCCCCGACATCTACTTGTGTTTAATTCTTCAACCAGGTACCTTCACATTGCTAAACAAGTTGCTTTATATTCTTGATTTACTGATTTTAGATGGTCTATAATGACTTTCTTCTAGGATAGGTAGGCTTTTAGTTCACTTTTATTACCTCCCACCTCTGCTTCTCCCCACATCTTTTAGTTTTCTTATAGTTATAACAATTTCTTCAATTATTTCTTTGAAAAGCTTTTGAGAAAGTATGTTTCCTAAATTCTTGCATGTGGTTTCCTCTATCTTTGACTCATAAAGTAATATACTTAACACCCTTTTCCTTGGTCTATCAGCTTCCAACAGTTTATCCTGTCCCTCACTTTTTAAGATGATGATACCTCACCTCCTCATGTCACCTCCTTCCTCCTTTTCTTCCTCTCTTCTTCCTTCCAACTTCTATCAGCTATATCTTTATATTTACTTTATCAAGACTGATAGCTTTGCATTCTGTTCCATTGCCGTGTTAAGTCTTCTGTACTTGGCCTACATTTTAATTATAAAAGATTAAAACTATAAGCAGCATTTTCATTATTATGCCTATTTAAACATTATAACTACAAAACCAATATACATGTTCCAAATACATTTCTCTTTCTCTGAATTTATAGTCATGATCCTTTTGTAGAGTATTTTCATTTACTTAATTTTTCCTGGAGTTTTAGTTTGCATTTCTTTTTTTCCAGTTTAAAGAAGAAACATGTACCTTCTTCAACACAGTATAGCAGTTTAGAGTATAAGCTCTGGAATTAGACTGCCTGGGTTTGGATCTTGGGTTAACCAGTAGTTAATTGTGTGACCTAGAGAAAATTACCTTACTTCACTGTGTCTTGGGTTTTCTTATCTATAAAATGTAGATGATGAAACAATACTTGTCTCATAGGACTCTTGGAGGATTAAATGAAATCATAAATGCAATGTGTTTAGGACAGAGCCTGGCACTATGTGAAAGTGCATTCATGAGTGTTAGCTACATTTATTGCTACCATTATCATCATCATCATCATTTTTACTATTACATCTCAACTTTTCACATAACATATACACAACTTGGAATCAATTCTAGTATTTGTTCTTTTAAGACTTTCTTCTAGACGACTACTGACTTCTAAGTTTGATGACTGTATTTATTTATTTATTTAAAGATTGTACTATAGACATGTTCTTGAAATTCATTTAGAATGGATTCCTTCTCCACTGTTCCTTTTACTTCACGGCTTCTTATTTCTTGTATTTCACCCTTGTTTTGCATGAATCTTTTTCAAGTAACTTCTTCAAATTAATGAGTTTAAAGTAAGCTCCTTAAGTTCTTGCTTATCTGAAAGTGGCTATAATTTGACTTTAAATTCAACATTATCTTCCTTTGGAATCTTGAAGATCTTGCCTTATTGACCTCTAGCATCCACTTTTGGTGCTAACACATCTATACTGTCCGACTAATTTTTGCTCTCTTATGAGTATCCTGGTTTACTATTTGGAAGCTTTTATTGATCTCTTTGTAATTGTAATTCTGAAATGTTATGGGGATATGAGTTGAAGCCTAGGCCATTTTTTATTCTTTTGCTCTTTGTGTGCTTTTTGAATTTGGAGACTTCTGACTCTCTTATCTCTGTGTTTTATCTCTGTGTTTTGTGCATTTTTTTGGTGGATCTCTTAGTAATCAGATTTTGGAATTCCTGCTGTATCCCTCATGTTTATATCTTTTGTTTATACATATTTTTTGCTTTATAAATTCTCTTTGTCTTTTTTGGCCCACATTATAGAGATTTTCTTCTCTTTATCTTCTAGCTCTTTTAATTTATATATAGGTTCAGCAATCATATTTTCACTTTTAAGAACTTTTTCTTCTCAAAATGTTTCTTTTCAGAGATGCTTACTCTTGATTTATGAAGTCAATATCTTCTTAAATCATGACATCTCCCACTTACCATTAGTAACTCATTCATGAAAATGAGACATTCTGCGAGAAAATGTGCACTAGTAGCCTATTCCCCGTCATTTAAAATGCCAAATCAGACTCCCAACAGAATTCCTGAAGTGTAACTAAAATATAGTTAAGTCATCATTTAGTATGTAAAATGCTTAAAATATTGCTCCCAATTTCTAAAACAATTAGAATGGCTTTTATCAAATGGTTTGTGTGCATGTTGCTCTGTATGCAGCATTTTCATGGTGCATCATGAATATTTTTTTCCAACAAGGCATAGCAACCAGCACACAGAAATTAATAAATATGTTAGAAAAATTCAAATATAATTTGCAACAAAAACAGGACAATTACCTCGGATGACCTGATACCCATGAAGAAAGGAACAGACTGGAAACTTGAAGAAAGTTGAAAGGCAAGGAGGGCTGAAATGTAATCATTGTCATTGGCTGTGGAAAGTGATATCATGAGTAAGTTGGGTTGCAAAGGTGCAATTTCAGGCAAACTATTAAACTCAGAAGCTGTCAGGTTTTTTTTTTTGTTTTTTTGTTTTTTTTATATCACTTTTGTGCTCAGGTAGGGACTCCTGAATGAATCTTCAAGGGATGTAGTTGACTCTTTAGGATGAAACACTACAGAATAAAGCTTTACGTACTCTCCTCTAGTATGTTTATAGAAGTATTTGCATGGTGATATAAGAGATATCTGGCAGTAATATCTCCACCAAGTTCAAAAATAATGATTATCATTGTATCAGAAGAGCCCACAAATAATTTTCAGCAAGCAATGTCTAGTGGTTTAATTGACTACCTTCTGGTTATCACTGTGATTAACTTTTTCAGACTGATATCCTGAACAACTTTAGTACTTGCTAATTTCTCATCATGCATTTAAATAATTCTTCAACATCTTTTTCATTGACCTCTTTGCAACGCTAGTCTTCTCTTCAAGAGTAACAATTGCAAAGAATGGTTCAGTCGCAAAGAATGTGTAAAATGATGTGATGCTTCTCTTAGTGTCAGCAACATTCAGTACACACATCCCATTGTGAACACTAGGCATGCTTTTCAAAATATCTATTTGTGATTTTGATGTTCTACCAAATGTATTTGGAATATAGCTAGATAATTTTTATTTATAGATAAATCATTTTGTTTAAAATGTTTTATTAAGCTTTGAGACATAAATTTTTCTTATGTAAAATCATCTTAAAAAGTGTTGTATTGAATAATTCATTTATTGTAGAAGTTTGAGACTTAAAAACAATAGGAATTCCACTATGAAAATATAAAATGAGGAGACATTCTTCAGAATATGTCTGTAGATATGAAAATAACACTTAGAATTTTTTCTAAAGAAATCTATAAATCACCCATTTATTCTAGTCTCATTTATCTGTTTGTATTATTCCCTTTTATTCTGCAAACTTTCTTCAACTGCCTAACAATCCTTGATTGCCTTTACATATTTAAGAATGGGGCAACATGAAAGACTTCTGGCTTCTCTGTGTACATGGGCTGGAGGTGTCCTCAGAAAGATTTTGATTTAGGATGAATGGGCCTCCACAAGGGGCCATACAAATTGTGAAACCCTATGGTTTTTCTTTGTGGAGCCAAGCTGATACTAACTCTGTAGTTCTGCTCAGAGTGCTTCCTTCAACTACTTTACAAGAAGAACCTTCTGGGTGCATATTTGTGTCAGAAAACAAGTTCACCAAAGTAAAATTATGTCTCTTCTGGTATTCCTCTTCTTATTTTCATTACTCTAGTAGCTACAAATACCATTTTAGAAAAGTAACTGAATTGTTTTTTTTACTTTCCACTAATGGCAATAATTAGACTTTCAAATAATAGAGTAAAATAAGCCCAGGTTAAACATTAGGGTAATAAAGCAGAAACAAGGTGGTTTCATTGTGCTAAAAATCTTAAAATAACTCACTGTCAAATAACAAAGGAGGCATTTTTCTTTCTTTTCTTTTTTTTTGTATACTAGGAAAGAAATGGAGAAGGTCAGGTTAGCCATTAAGAAAAAATTCTTGAATGTGAAGTTTATCAGGCAACAAAATGCATTATAAAGTGTTCTTCCCCAGAAATGCTTAACACAAATATTTAAATATTCATGTAATTTATGTACTCAGTTGCTCACCAAACACAAAATAACCTCAAATTAGTATAAACTAATGCCAAAAATAGCGGGATGGCTAAAAAAAAAATGTCAATATAATGTAAATTATTAAATCATCTTTCAATGGACGTTTTAAAATGAAAACTAACTGAAACAAGCAGTAAACAAGTGATATATACATGTACACACACATACACTCAAACACTAAAGGGCTTCTCTTTTGCTAAAAATATATTCAGGAGAAAATTAACTACTAAATGTTACTAATTTTAGTAACACACTAAAATTCTCATCATAATTACCTCTGGATTTGGTATACATAATTTTTATTTTCTTTGTATTTGTTTGTTCTATATATTAATTAGGATGTTTTGGACTGCAAATAAAAGAAAATTCAGCTCAACTGGCTGAAACAATAAGGGAAATGTACTAGTTCATATAAAAGTGATTCCAGAAGCAGAGCAATAATGGGGCAGTAAATTCTACAGCTGAATGATTTCACCATGGATTGGCATTCTCTCCTTTGGATTACTTCATCCTCTTCAGCATGCTTTTGTTCTTAGGATTGGAAAGGAAAATATACACTTTTCTCAGTCCCTTTATGAAAGTGAGGAAAACCTCAGACTCTATGGCCAAAATGGGCTGCATGCCCATTTTAAAACTCGTCGACAAGGAGAATGAAATTTAAAATATTGACCTACATTAATGAAATCCAACTCCTAGAGCTAAAAAGGATCCTAACCTCCCCTGAAGAACATGTCCACCCAATACCTTAACATACCAGGTTTCTGTTTGGAAGGAATAACTTCCAACAAGACCTAATTAAATAGAGTCATTCTATGTGTAACAGGTGATTGTATTAGTTCTCTACTGCTGCTATAACAAATTACTACAATCTTAGTCGTTCAAAAGAACACACATTTATATCTTATAGTTCTGGAAGTCAGGTGTTTAAAATGGGTCTGCAGAGCTGCATTTCTTCTGAAGGCTCTAGAGAAAAATCTGTTTCCTGGCCTTTTCCAGTTTCCAGAGACTGCCTGCCTTCCTTGGCTCAAGGCCCTGCGTCACTCTGACTTCTGGCACAGTTGCCACATCTCCATCTCTGCTTCTGACACTCCTGACTCCCTTTGTAAGTACCCTTGTGATTAATAGGGTCCAGCCAGATAATACAGGATGATCTCCCCATCTCCAGATCCTTAACTTAGTCACAACAGCAAAATCTCTTTTGCCATGTAAAGCAACATAGTCAGAGGTTGTAAGGATTAGATTATGGACATCTTTGAAGGACCACTATTCTGTCTTATCGTATAGAATTAACATGACAATATTGCACAGTGACGTTTCATTAAAATGTCAATTATCTCCAAAACAACATATAAATTGAATACAATACCAATCAAAATTCCAGGGGGACAAACTTATTTTTAAATGCTTATGGAAAACTAAAGGTCCATACATAACTAAATCAACTCTGAAAGAGAAGGTCAAAGAAATGGGGGACTTTCCCAATGCAGTATTTAGACATGCTAAAAAGCCTTTGCAATAAACACTATAGCACTGGTGTGGACTTAGACAACTAAACAATGTTTCAAAATAGACAGAAAAGAAGATGGGAAATGGATTTATAATTAAAATGGCACCACAAATCAATGGAGAAATTATAAGTTGTTTATAGGAAGTGTAAAAAAGACTAGCTCTCTACATGGAGAAAAATAAACCAATATGCCTATCTTGTATCACATACAAAGGTGGACTCTAAATACATAAATTATCTGTTACAAATAAAAGCATTAGATAAACACAGCAACATGGACAGATGTTGTAAACAGCACTGAGCAAAGTAACAATGCATATTTATGCAACATATGTAAGAAGAATACAAACAAATTTAAAGATACATATCAAACGCATTATTATAGCCACCGTTTCAGGGGGAGATGAATTATAGTAGGGAATGGGGATTTAAGGGAAAAAAAGAATATAAACATAATAAAACAAGAGAAGGTTATTGTCCAGAATGATGATAATATCATATTATTAACTCAACGCTATGAACCTGAGATCCCAAAAGAGAGCACAAAAGCAAGAATAAGAGAGAGTTGTAGGATGGAAGGTAAAAGAGAGAGAAGTCTACAAATGTTTTTTGCAAGATGGAGAAGGTGAAATGGGAATTTGTGTTTGCTTGTTTCAAGCTATAACTGAAACTTTAGACCAGTCATATCTGAAGATGGAAGCAGTAACCATCAGTTACAATTCTCAGCAGTCACTCCTAGGTGGATATTCAGACACCCTTCCCAACAGCAGAAATGTGTACACTGGAAATTCCAAGACCTACCCCAGATTCCAAGCCCTAGAAAGCACTGGTTCTCAAACCTGGCTACATGTTGTAATAAGCTGAGAATCTTTAAAAGAAATTGATACCTAGATCTCACTCTGAGAGATTCTGAATTGTGGGGAGTGAGTGGGGCCTTAGGGTTTTTAAAAGTACCCAGGTAATTTTAATATGCCGCAAAGTTTGAGAAGCACTGGGTGAGAGAATGGATTTGAGAGTGAGCCTTCTCTTCAGGGTCTACTTTCTAACATTGCTTCCAACTGTGGGGGGTTGGGGAGGGCTTGGGAGGATATCTTAGTCTATCACACTAATTTTTCATTCTATATTCTGTCTTCTCATTCATTCATTTGTTCATTCACTCACCTATGGATCATATGCTACTGAAGGCTCCAACTACAGACCAAGACAAAACATAAACACTCCCAGCTGTTCTTCATGGAAGGAGAGCAGGCATTAAACAATATCCCACAAATAAATGTGTAATTACAAAGCAGTATTCCAAGAAATTCTGTTTGAATACAGACAAGGATAAAGTTTAAAAAAACAAAAGTAAAATGCTGGATTAAAGTTGATTGAGAAAATGACAATATACATTAAAGCAATGGTGGTGAGTAATACCTAGAACGTTGATGATTGATTATCGTGTACATTACAAGGGATACAAGCAGTGGTGTGCTAATAAATGTTAACAACCAGCTCCCCAGGTTAAAAAAAAAGTTTCTGATCGTTAATTATTTGCTAATTTCCCTGGTATAAATATGGTCACCATGGCCAATCCCAAACTACCAAAAGGATATCAATAGGTGTGGAGCCTGGAATAGATGTATACACAGTTGGTTATCATGAGTTGGTACAAATTAGCTCTAGCATACCATTGGATACCTAATTATGTTCAAAGAAATGATAACTAAAAAGAATGCCAATCTATATATGTTTTATGACTTCTTTTTTTTTTTTTGGCTTTGTTTTCTTCTTCTCTGTTCTTTCTCTCTGTGTATCTAAAACACTATTCCTGAACAGACTAGTTGTAAAAGAAAGTTTGTGTTTTAGAGATGACTTCTTATGATAGTTAATTTTTTTCTTCTTTTTTCCAGTTTTATTGAGATATAATTGACATATAACCTTGTATTAGTTTAAGGTGTAAAATATGACTTGATACAAGTATATATTATGAAATGATTACCACAATAAATGTAGTTAACATCCCATCACCCCACATGGACCTACTGTGTTGAACAGGGAACTCTACTCAATACTCTGTGATAGCTAATTTTATGTGTCAACTTGTATTGATAATGGGGTGCCCAGATGTCTGGTTAAACATTACTTCTGGCTGTGTCTGTAAGGGTGTTTCCAGAGGCGATAAGTATTTGAATTGGTGAACTGAGTAAAGCAGATGGCCCTTCCCAGTGTGGGTGGGCATCACCTAATCTGTTGAGAGCCCAGATAGAACAAAAGGGTGGAGGAAGGTGGGAATTTGCTCTCTGCCTGACTGCTTGAGCTGAGAAACTGATCTTCTCCAGCCCTTGAGATCCCTAGTTTTCAGGCCTTCAGACTCAGACTGGAATCTACAACGTTGGTTCTTTGACTCTCAGGCTTCCGAACTACCACTGCCACCTGCTTTCCGGGGTCTCCGGTTTGCAGACAACAGATTGTGGGACTTCTCAGCCTCCATAACCGTGTGAGCCAATTCTCCACAGCACATCATACATATACACACATACTATTGGTTCTCTTTCCCGGGAGAACCCTGACTAACAAATATGCTTATCTTTCATCTCTTCCCCTGCGCTGCTCTCATTGACTTCTGTGGTTCTGCAACATCATGAAAGTCTATCTCTCCTCTCTCTTTTCTTTTGTCCCTGTTTATGCCTTATACCTGCCAGAAGTATCCTTTGTCCTGACTGAGCCACAATGATGATAATGTTCAAAGTTAAAAGACTAACTTCCAATCTAGAACACTTTTTACCATTTACCATGTTCTAATCAGCATTAACTCCATAAACTCATAAAATCTGCTTGGCCGCAACACCATAATATATGTATTGTTATGACCTCCATCTGTAGAAAGAGAGAAGAAATAAAGCAACTTACCCAAGGTTGTTCCTCTATCCCATAAAAGGATGGCTCCAGAGTCTATGCTCTCAGCCACTGTGAAAAACAGTCCCCAAACCACAGGTTTTCCATAATTAGTGTGGAGCACAGGCCTTACAAAATAAGTAAGTATTTAGGGTATTCAATGGTTTGGAAGCATCAATCCTATTTCTTTTAAATTACGTTTCTACTTGCCAAATTAGTATAACTCTATTCTCTACCTGTATCTATATTTAGACTTGACAGACAGCTGATTATCACTGTTTTCCTTCTTTTCTACATCTCATCTCTCTATCTTTCACATTTCCCTGCTTCCTTCCCACCCTGTTTTTCTGAACACCACTTTGCAAATCTTGTCGGGATAACATTTTTCTAAAATTTATTTGAGTAGTGGGTCTCCTACAGTTTTGTAATCTCTACACTTAACACAGTTCGAGGATTAAAATATATTATTCTGAGAGACTACACCATATATTTTTCAAGAACAGCTCTGATTTTACTGTAGTAATAAAAATAGTCAGAGGGCTAGGTGGCCCTAGGCAAAAAACATGTGTATAGCCGTTCTTCCACTCGACACGACTTGCATCTTTTGGCATAATCTCGTCTAAACAGTCTGCCTTTGTCACAGTCTCATCCACACCCACACATTCCAAGATGAATAGAAACTTCTGCTTTATTAGCAACCAACCACAGGTAAATCAATTTTTTAATTATCTGTGTTCCTTGAAATTACATCATCAATTCCACCACTTTAGTAATCGAATTCAGAGTTGGCTGTAACAAAGTACTGCCACAGGGTGGCAATGGAACATAACCATGGCTGCTGAGTTCTGATGGGTTTGATTTGCTTATGGTCAACCATACTTGCTCTAACTTGACTCCCTTTATACTAGTGGTTTTAACCATGACCCACAATAGGAAATACCTTTACATTACACACACACACACACACACACACACACACACACACACACGTAATTTAAAGCTATTTCTTATTGCATGTGTGGAATACACACACATATATACTTACACACACACACACACACACACACACACACACACACACACACGTAATTTAAAGCTATTTCTTATTGCATGTGTGGATACGTATATGTATATACATATATATACACACACAACCAAACTTTTACTATGTAAATGCTCTTTGAAATTCTCTATTCTAATATATATCATTTTTTTTAAAATTGCTAATCCTGACTCACCCAATGACTTATGACTAATTAATAGGTTGCAACTCCTAGTTTGAAATTCGCTGCTTCAGATTAGTGATGCATCTGCTTCAGAATAAAATTCAAACTCCTTAGCACAGCACTAGGAGGCTCTTCATGATTTCTCTTCTTTTCCCTCCAGCTTCAACTCTCACCACTTCCCCTTTGAATGCTAAACCCCAGGCATACAGAATTACTCACATTCTCCAGGAAAACTGCCGTCTTTCCTCAAAATCTTTACATGACATATATTGTGTACTATTCACCCTTGTATTTGAGTTCAGCATAACGACTAGCATATATTAGGCATTCAATAGTTGAATCAGTCAATGAATGAACAAATGAACAAAGGAACAAAATTATATCAAAGTCTATGCAAAGAATGTCCTTTGTCAATAACACCCCATAGGTTTCACTCTGAAAATGCAGGTATAGGCTACAGAAAGGAGAAAAAGTACCCAATAACTTAGAGATTTATTAAGGAAAATGGTAATTTCTGGAAACCAGAGTAAACAGCTTCATAATAGCTTATTTGCTTTGAGGAAATTTTTACCCATTTAATTTGGTTCAGCTGGATTTTGGTCATCAACAAATCAGGCAGACAAGTAAAGTTGATTGTGTATTAAATTCCACACCCTCCTTGGTATAATTATGACTTGGAAAAATAAGCTCTAATGGCAAAAGTCCTAGTTACCGTAGTAACGGCCTCTGTGGTATAACAGACAATCAGAGAGAAATATTTAGCCTATTTGCTAATGAAAAGTGCTCAGTGGTGGCCTATTACCATTGGTCAAACTAACCTATCCCCAAAGTGGAACACAACAATGGTGTAGTAGAGACCAATGGATCTCAAACTTCCTTGTGAATTTGGACCACATGGGGAATTTTGTTAAAATGCAGATTCTGATTCAGTAGGTCTGGAATGGGGGCTGAGACTGCACTTCTAACAAGGTTCCAGGTGACACTCATGCTGCAGGCCCATGGCCTAGACTCTAAATAGAAAGAAAAGCACACAATTTATTGAAGACGTTCTGTTTCGCTCCTAGGAAGCATTATTTCCTAACTCAAGTATTTTTGTTACCAAGGTAACTGGGCCACAAGCAGGTCCTATGACCACTTGACCTAATGACTTGTGCTGGAGGAACTGTTTTAGCCAAGCAGCAGCCTCTCCTCCCTCCACAGAATTTCAAATTAAAAGGAACAAGTACTATTTGTCCCAGAATAAGATATCTTCTAGTTACCAGTGAGGCAGCCCTTTTTTATTTACCTCTTTACATCAGGAACTTCAGTTGTCGACAGCATTCTACATTGCCACTACCTAGAACTGAAACGTGTTGAAAAGATGTATAAAAGCCATGCCGAAACCAAATAGCTCAGTATATTATTTTGGCTCTTATGCCTCTCACTTAACAATTGTTTTTCTGTTAGATTTCCTTCAGGTTTTCAACGGAAGATAATCAAATCCCATTCTCATATAGTCAGCTTCCCATCTGTCAGTAACATCTGTAAGTCAAGAGTTTCTGACAGTAATAGAAAAATGTGGGTGCTTTTTTTCCCAGTTCTTCCTTTAAAAAAATTTTTTTTTTTTGCTATATACCTTTTTCCAAGAAGAGAAAAAAAGGGGGACACGTATAGAGTTGCTTTAATTAAAGGGAAAGCTCCTGTGCCTTTTTCTCAAAAAATAAGCCTTATGTACTGGTCAAAAGTTTTTCCATTAATTCTGTGTCGTTGGTTGCACTGGGCAACTTTAAAATGCCCAAGTATAATGATTTCATCAGAGTGCATAAAAAAGTCAATAATCCGTAAGTCAATTTACGACTCTGCATTATGGGTCACTTTCAAGCTAATACTACGTACTCTAATGTTTAGTGTATTGGGGGAAATATATACATCATAGATGGGATGGGAATCAAAGATTTTAGCAACCTGAACCACTAACAATAAACCCGGTGCAAATTAATGAAAAAAAGCAATGCCAGGGACTTAAATTGAGGCTCTCAAGTTGGTAACGGTAGGATAAAAGAAACACCCGCCATGAGAATAAAAGGAATTAGCTAAGGAAGGGGTGGAAATAGCAGAGTTTGAAAGCACAATGATTCATTTCTCTCACATTCTCCCTATATTTCCAATCACTTTCTAAGAATTTTGAGATGGTCACAAGAGTACATCCACCCATGAAAACACAGGTACAATCAATGTTTCCCTGTCCCCAAGGCACTCCATAAGCACTGGTGAGAATTCAACCCACTACTATTTATGGGTTACAAAACACGCTCTCTAGTCGTGTGTCTTTGGAAAGACTGCATCATTTGGAGAAGCGCAGTGTCTTATTTTTTCCCACACTCTGCTCCCAACAATGGCTCCAAATGGTTCTCTGCCATGTCTGCTCCCATTCTAAGGAAGAGAAATTAATCTCTCTTCCTTTATCAGTCAAGAGGACATATATTTTCTGTGTTCCTTCTCCAGGTGTGACTCTGTTCATGTATTTTTTAAAAAGAAGGACTAGATTTCTTTTTTTTTTTCTGCAAATGCATTATATTTGTTTTAAAGTTTTAAGTCCATATATATACTTGCAGTACAAATACCTGTCTGGAAGCCCCACGGGCAACTGGGGAGTGAGGCTGGAGGTGAGCGGAATGAGGGGATGTTGGGGTTTTTATTATTTGAAATATTTTATCTTACTTTGATTTTAAAAATAGGAAAAAATCTTGGTAATTGTGGAAAAGGGAGCTGAAATAACTGGAGCCACTTCCCACCCCACTGCGGTGAGACTCTCCTAAGCATTTCCCTAACTTGTGTCTCTAAGCGACACGGAGAAAAAATGCTGGAACTGAATCAAAAGGAGCAAAAACGTATCTCCAAGTGAGCGCAGGCGAGGAAGTTCTGAGAAAGGGCACTGGATTCATTTGGTAGAGAGAAAAATGGAAGAAAGTCAGAAGAGTGGAGTGTGTGCTGGGGAGGGGGTCCCCTGGAAGGCTGGGGATTAGGGGAGAAGGAAAGGGTGCGGACTCACCCCCCCAGCCAGTGGCTGAAGATGTTCTCGAGCACAGTGACCCGGATGCAGAAGGCGATGGGCAGGTCGCTGAGCGCCAAGGAGCAGGTGAAGATGCTGGTGACGGTGCGCACGGCCTCGCTGCGGGTCACCACGTAGACCACCAGCGCGTTGCCAAAGAGCGCCAGGGCGAAGGTGAGCACGCCGGTGAGCACGAAGGCCAGCTTGGCGCGCCCAGGCAGCTGCGGGGTGTAGACCAGCGGCCGCAGCCCGTACAGCGCGATGAACTGCTCCCGTGTCGGGTTGTGGTCCCGCAGCGGCCGGGAGAACTGCTCCGGGGTGACGTTGAGCGACTGCACGCTGCGCGCGCCCCGCGTGCCATCCCCCTCCCGGGGCTCGGACTCCCGCGCGGCGGGGCGCGGGCTACCGGGGGACCCGCCCGGCGGCCGCCTCCCTCCCCTGCAGGCCGGGACAGCCTCCGCTCTGGACTCGGGCGCACGAGAGGGCTCCCGCCAGCACCTCGGGAGGTTCTGGAGAAGGAAAGCAGTGCAGGGTTTGAACTCACAATCAACAGGCGGGAAGCCAAAGCGAGGGAGACGATCCCGTTGACCAAAAATGTGCGTGGTTCAAAGTTCTGCTCCTCTCTGAGGCCCGGCGCTGTGGCCGTCCGGAAGGCCGGAGCGACAGTGCCCGCGCTTCTCGCGCCCCAGCCTTCTGGCCGCGCGGTGAATTCACAGCGCCGGCTCCGGGGGCGGCGGAGGGTGGGTCTGGAGATCGGCTGCGCGCCCCTCCCTCCCGGCTTCAGCAGCGGGGACCCCGCCTCCGCACCCTCTGCGCAAGGGAAACTCCTCTCGGGCTCCCCGGTTTCTGCCACCGAGCCCCTTTCTCGTGCCCCAGATCATGCTTATGTGTAAAATTGAGTATTGGGGTTTTCCACAGTCTCACGGTTTCTCCTCTTAAGAAATAATGTGGGCCACAACCAGCCAAGGCAAAATAAGATTTATTTTTAATTATTTTTCTGCATTAAAAAATTAATTACAGTGCCTAGGAAATTACACAGATAGTGCAGAGAGGTCCAGTGCACCCTTCGTCTGGTTTCTCCAGTTGATTACATCTTATTTAACTATGGTATGCTACAAAACCAGGAATTTGCTATGTGTGTGATATGTGTATGTCTAGGTCTGTGTCATTTTATACCAAGTGTAGATTCCTGTAACCGCCACCAAAATCAAGATAGAAAACTCTTCTATCACCACAATGGCCTCAGTGCAGCTACCCCTTTATGGTCACACCCAGCCTGTCCTCCCACCTCTAACCCTGGCTGATCACTCATCTATTCTCCATCTCTATATTTTGAGAGGCTGTATAAACAGAATCTTACAGTATATAACCTTTTTTTTAAACGTCTTTATTGGACTGTAATGGCTTTACAATGTTGTGTTAGTTTCTGCTGTATAACAAAGTGAATCAGCTATATGTATACATATATCCCCATATCCCCTCCCTCTTGCGTCTCCCTCCCACCCTCCCTATCCCACCCCTCTAGATGGTCACAAAGCACCGAGCTGACCTCCCTGTGCTATGCGGCTGCTTCCCACTAGCTATGTAGTTTACATTTGGTAGTGTATATATGTCCATGCTACTCTCTCACTTCGTCCTAGCTTACCCTTCCCCCTCCCTGTGTCCTCAAATCCATTCTCTATGTCTCCGTCTTTATTCCTGTCCTGCCCCTAGGTTCTTCGTTACCATTTTTTTTTTTTTAG